>NW_028270184.1:12010793-12190793 GCF_037043375.1 Chiloscyllium plagiosum | reverse complement strand
ACACTCTCTCTCGCACACACTCGCTCTCACACACACACACTCGCTCTCTCTCACACACACACACACACACTCTCTCACACACACACACACACACACACACACACACAGATGTACACACATACAGCTGGCTCTGACACACCCAGAAACACAGGCAGCTGCCAGTCCAACAAGCAATGATGAGGTCGACACTATTTTTCTGAAAACGACGAACCAGAAAGCATCTTCACTGACTTTGGGTGGTCTCAGTGAGGGCACTGAGCACCCCCTCCCACCCCGAGACCAGTCAAGAATTCAGTCTGTGCCCGACCAGAGCTCCATCTCTGCCCCTTTGCTCCCTCTCCCTGGGATACCGTTTCCCAGCAAGAAGTGTCAGTTGATCCTCAGGAGTCCCAGTCTTCCGGGATGAGCTGGAATTGAAAGGTGATGGTCACTTTGTCTTTGCTGCCCCCATCAGAGGTTTCTCTGTATCCAGCCAGTCGCCTCCTCTTCATAAATTCAAAAACTTCCAAACGGTCAACGATTCCCAATCTACACCATAACAGCAGGGGACCAATTGTTTAATTGGGAACTCGATGCCAGTATTTGCCCTGAGGGACACCCACTGTGCTCTGGATATAAAAATTGGCTTCACTCACCACGGTGTGGGGTACAAATGCGGTGATACTGTACAAAGGCTTTTATAGCTGTCTGGCTAAACCTCTACTTGCAAAACTGCGCTCCCACCTAATCATCGAAACAAGGTCCAGGGCCGCCAATGGCACACCGAGGACCCTTACTCCAGTGAGATCAGATTTGAGACAATTAACGTCAAGCTATTCAGCCCCTTGAGCCTGTTCTAGCCGTCAGGAGATCGTCCCAGCACTGACTCCCTCGGGGTCTGCCTACAGCAGTTCAACATCCACCAACTTTCTCAAGGACGGGTCATAAATACGAGGCCAGGAAGCGATACAACGACAAAAGAATGCCAGCCGTGCCCACGCGTTCAGTTCCACAGTGAACTCAGGCAACACGTAACCGAGGTGGAAACCCAGAGGCTGCTGCCGAGACGTGTTCACGTTCTAGAAGCGGGATCTCGCCCTCTGGATCCCCATCGCCACCTCATAAACGGCACGACGTCGCTGTATCGGCGCCAGGGATGCCAAATCCACACACCAGATGCGAACTGCACTCAATCTTCTGCGAGCGGGCATGCTTGCCGAACAATCCCGCGGGCAGACAATGGCCAAGCAGTCACCCCCCCCCCGCCTCGGATTCACTAACGTGGCTCTCGCTCTCGCACTGGCTCTCGCTGTGGAACGTGTTTCAGCCTGGCTGCTTTCTGCATGACCCAGTCTACCACTCCAGACCACGTAGGATCAGAGAGGTTACCAGCACAGAGACAGGCCCTTCGGCCCATCAGTCCTGCACCAGTCAAGTGCCGAATGGTAATTTCCGGAAGGCCTTCTCTCCCTTGGCTGTTCACCACGGCAACCACAGTCACTTTGGTAATCAATCTCAGCGAGCGTAAATGATCGTGAGGTTTCCACTCTCCCCTTTGTGCTGGTGGGGTCGAAGATCCAAAGTTCCTTTAACCCGTCTCTCCTGCTGAACTCGAAACAGGGACGAAGGATGTTGCAGGTTACGGAGGGACACAGAGAAGCTGAAGAGCCGGGCCGAGAGGTGGCAAATGGAGTTTAATGCAGAAAAGTGTGAGGTGATTCGCGATCAAAGGAGCATCAGGAATGCAGATTACTCGGCTAACAGTAAGATTCTTGGCAATGTAGATGAGCAGAGGGATCTCAGTGTCCAGGTACATAGATCCCTGAAAGTTGCCACCCAGGCTGATAGGGTTGTTAAGAAGGTGTACGGTGTGTTAGCTTTTATTGGGAGTGGGAATGGGTTTCGGAGCCATGAGGTCATGCTGCAGCTGTACAAAACTCTGATGTGGCCGCACTTGGAGTATTGCGGACAGTTCTGGTCACCGCATTTATAGGAAGGATGTGGAAGCTTTGGAAAAAGGTGCAGAGGAGATTTACCGGGATGCTGCCTGGTGGAGAGGGAAGGTCTTATAAGGAAAGGCTGAGGGACTTGAGGCTGTTTTCATTAGAGAGAAGAAGGTTGAGATGTGACTTAATTGAGACACACAAGATAATCAGAGGGTTAGATCGGGTGGACAGGGAGAGACGCTTTCCTCAGATGGTGATGGCTAGCACGAGGGGGCATAGCTTTAAATGGAGGGGTGATAGATATAGGACAGATGTCAGAGGTAGTGTCTTTTCTCTGAGGGCAGGAGGGGTGTGGAATGCCCTGCCTGCAACAGTAGTAGACTCGCCAACTTTAAGGGCATTTAAATGGTCATTGGATGGGCATATGGGTGAAAATGGAACAGTGTCATTTAGATGGGCTTCACAGGTCGGTGCAACATCGAGGGCCGAAGGGCCTGTACTGCGCTGGAATGTTCTGTGGTCTGTGTGATTTGGTTCTGGGGAACGTCGCAAAGCATCAGCAGCAGCCAGTCAGTCTCCACCTGTACTAACTTTTATGCCTGTACTCCAGTCAGACCAGAGACAGTGCCCAGGGTTTGGAACGGGGAGTGAATGCTGAGATTCTGAAAGCCAACTGCAGTTCCAGGTTAACAGCCAGTGTCAGACAACTATGTGCGTGGTCAGTGTCTCGGGTTCGCGTGGAGGGGAGACTGCGGTTGAGGTGAACGGAGGAGATCCCCTTTCAGAGGTGCGTCAGGCGTGACAACCCCTCATCACATGAGGGATCGCCAAAGCACAGGCCCAGCTGTCTGTCCCTAACACTCGATCCCAAAGCAGCGTCGACTGTCAACTGGGAGTGCTCTCATTTGATCGGAAACATCGCTGAAATTCCGGGAATCTCCCTCATTACTCACTTGTCGCCAACAGAGAAACTATGCAGATTAAGAAACATCCCATAAATACGCTCAACTGCGCAGGGCGATTTGGGAGCATTTACACTTCGTGAGATTTACAGCACAGTCCTACTCGTGCCCTCGCAATCTCCCACCTCTGCACTCTCACACCCCACCGGAGAGTCAGTACTGAGGGAGTGCCGCACTGTCGGAGGGTCAGTACTGAGGGAGAGCCGCACTGTCGGAGGGTCAGTGCTGAGGGAGTGCCGCACTGTCAGAGGGTCAGTACTGAGGGAGTGCTGCACTGTTGGAGGGTCAGTACTGAGGGAATGCCGCACTGTCGGAGGGTCAGTGCTGAGGGAGTGCCGCACTGTCAGAGGGTCAGTACTGAGGGAGTGCCGCACTGTCGGAGGGTCAGTGCTGAGGGAGTGCCGCACTGTCAGAGGGTCAGTACTGAGAGAGTGCTGCACTGTGGGAGGGTCAGTACTGAGGGAGTGCTGCACTGTCAGAGGGTCAGTACTGAGGGAGTGCCGCACTGTCGGAGGGTCAGTACTGAGGGAGTGCTGCACTGTCAGAGGGTCAGTACGGAGGGAGTGCTGCACTGTCAGAGGGTCAGTACTGAGGGAGTGCTGCACTGTCGGAGGGTCTGTACTGAGGGAGTGCTGCACTGTCAGAGGGTCAGTACTGAGGCAGTGCCGCACTGTCGGAGGGTCAGTGCTGAGGGAGTGCTGCACTGTCGGAGGGTCAGTACTGAGGGAGTGCCGCACTGTCGGAGGGTCAGTACTGAGGGAGTGCCGCACTGTCGGAGGGTCAGTACTGAGGGAGTGCTGCTCTGTCGGAGGGTCAGTACTGAGGGAATGCCGTACTGTCGGAGGGACGGTACTGAGCGAATGCCGCACTGTCGGAGGGTGTGTACTGAGGGAATGCCGTACTGTCGGAGGGTCAGTGCTGAGAGATTGCCGCAGTGTCGGAGGGTCAGTACTGAGGGAGCGCCGCACTGTCGGAGGGTCAGTGCTGAGAGATTGCCGCAGTGTCGGAGGGTCAGTACTGAGGGAGTGCCGCACTGTCAGAGGGTCAGTACTGAGGGAGTGCCGCACTGTCAGAGGGTCAGTACTGAGGGAATGCCGCACTGTCGGAGGGTGTGTACTGAGGGAATGCCGTACTGTCGGAGGGTCAGTGCTGAGAGATTGCCGCAGTGTCGGAGGGTCAGTACTGAGGGAGTGCCGCACTGTCAGAGGGTCAGTACTGAGGGAGTGCCGCACTGTCAGAGGGTCAGTGCTGAGGGAGCGCCGCACTGTCGGAGGGTCAGTGCTGAGGGAGCTCCGCACTGTCGGAGGGTCAGTACTGAGGGAGTGCCGCACTGTCGGAGGGTCAGTACTGAGGGAGTGCCGCACTGTCGGAGGGTCAGTACTGAGGGAGTGCCGCACTGTCAGAGGGTCAGTACTGAGGGAGTGCCGCACTGTTGCTACTTGAAGGCACAAGTCAGGAGTGTGGTGAAATACTCCCACGTGCCCCTGGATGGGGGCGACTCCAACAACACTCAAGGCTGACACCATCTGACACAGCGCAGGCCCCACTTGATTGGCACCACATCCACAAACGTCCACTCCCTCCACCGCTGACACTCAGTCACAGCAGTGTGTACCATCTACAAGACGCACTACAGAATTTCACTGAAGATTCATAGATAGCACCTTCCAAACCCACAATCACTACCATCTCGAAGGTCAAGGGCAGGAAGTACATGGGAACATCGCCCCCTGCAGGTTCCCCACCGAGCCACTCCCCACCCTGAGGCTGTCTCCTCCTCATTGCAAGAAAACCCGGTCCCTTCCTGGAACCTCTACCTACCTCTCTCTCTCATCTCGTCCAACAGCTCTCGCCCTCTCTCTCGATCTCTCTGTTTTACTCTCCCAGTCTGTCTCTCTCACACTCTCTCTCTCTTGCTCTCTTTGTCTCACTCTCCCACTCACTCCCCTCCTTTAAGATGCTCCTGAGAAGCTCTTTAGCTGAGATTTTGGTCACCTCGCAATTGTGTCTCCTTCTGCTGCTCAATGTGGCATTTTACATTGGAGAATGTGGCAAAAGACAATGATGTGTGTCTGTGTATGTTTTATATGTGAGTGTGTGGGTGTGTGAGAGAGAGAATAATATGTGTCTGTGTATGTTTTATATGTGAGTGAGTGTGTGGGTGTGTGAGAGAGAGAATGATATGTGTGTGTATGTTTTATATGTGAGTGAGTGTGTGGGTGTGTGAGAGAGAGAATGATATGTGTGTGTATGTTTTATATGTGAGTGAGTGTGTGGGTGTGTGAGAGAGAGAATGATATGTGTGTGTATGTTTTATATGTGAGTGAGTGTGTGGGTGTGTGAGAGAGAGAATGATATGTGTGTGTATGTTTTATATGTGAGTGAGTGTGTGGGTGTGTGAGAGAGAGAATGTGTGTCTGTGTATGTTTTATATGTGAGTGTGTGTGTGTGTGTGAGAGAGAATGATGTGTGTCTGTGTATGTTTTATATGTGAGTGTGTGTGAGAGAGAGAATGATGTGTGTCTGTGTATGTTTTATATGTGAGTGAGTGTGTGAGAGAGAATGATGTGTGTCTGTGTATGTTTTATATGTGAGTGTGTGTGTGTGAGAGATAATGATGTGTGCGTGTATGTTTTATATGTGAGTGAGTGTGTGTGAGAGAGAGAATGTGTGTCTGTGTATGTTTTATATGTGAGTGTGTGTGTGAGAGAGAGAGAATGATGTGTGTGTCTGTGTATGTTTTATATGTGAGTGTGTGCGAGAGAAAGAATGTGTGTGTGTGTCTGTATATGTTTTATATATGTGTGTGAGAGAGAGAGAGAATGATGTGTCTCTGTGTATGTTTTATAAGTGAGTGTGTGAGAGAGAGAATGTGTGTCTGTGTATGTGTATGTGTCTGTGCGTGTGTGTCTGTGAGAGAGGTATGTGTGTCTGTGTGTGTGTCTGTGTATGTGTATGTGTCTGTGAGAGAGAGGTATGTGTGTCTGCGTGTGTGTGTCTGCATGTGTGTGTCTGTGAGAGAGAGAGAGAGGTGTGTGTGTCTGCATGTGAGTGTCTGCATGTGTGTGTCTGTGAGAGAGAGAGGTGTGTGTCTGTGTGTGTGTGTCTGCATGTGTGTGTCTGTGAGAGAGAGAGAGAGGTGTGTGTGTCTGCGTGTGTGTGTCTGCATGTGTGTGTCTGTGAGAGAGAGAGGTGTGTGTCTGTGTGTGTGCCTGTGAGAGAGGTGTGTGTGTGTGTGTATGTGTCTGTGTGTGTGTCTGTGAGAGAGAGAGAGGTGTGTGTGTGTATGTGTCTGTGTGTATGTGTGTCTGTGAGAGAGTGATGTGTGTGTGTATGTCTGTGTATGTTTTATGTGTGTGTGTGCGTATACATGTGTGTGTGTGTATGCCCGTGTCTGTGTGTCTATGTGTGAGTGTCTGTGTCTGTATGTGTGTTTGTGTGTGATTGTGTATCTGTCTGTCTGGAAAAAGTGAGGACTGCAGATGATGGAGACCAGAGTTGAAAAGTGTGGTGTTGGAAAAACACAGCAGGCAGCATCCGAGGGGCAGGAGAATCGACGTTTCAGGCAATGCAATTTGTGTGATTGTGTGTGTCTTATATGTGTGTGTGTGTGTGTGTGTGTGAGAGAGAATAATGTGTGTCTGTGTATGTTTTATATGTGAGTGTGTGTGTGTGTGAGAGAGAGAATAATGTGTGTCTGTGTATGTTTTATATGTGAGTGTGTGTGTGAGAGAGAGAATAATGTGTGTCTGTGTATGTTTTATATGTGAGTGTGTGTGTGAGAGAGAATAATGAGTGTCTGTGTATGTTTTATATGTGAGTGTGTGTGTGAGAGAATAATGTGTGTCTGTGTATGTTTTATATGTGTGTGTGTGTGTGTGTGAGAGAGAGAACAATGTGTGTTTGTGTATGTTTTATATGTGTGTGTGTGTGTGTGAGAGAGAGAGAATAATGTGTGTCTGTGTATGTTTTATATGTGTGTGTGTGTGTGTGTGAGAGAGAGAATAATGTGTGTCTGTGTATGTTTTATATGTGTGTGTGTGTGAGAGAGAATAATGTGTGTCTGTGTATGTTTTATATGTGTGTGTGTGAGAGAATAATGTGTGTCTGTGTATGTTTTATATGTGTGTGTGTGTGAGAGAGAGAATAATGTGTGTCTGTGTATGTTTTATATGTGTGTGTGTGTGAGAGAGAGAATAATGTGTGTCTGTGTACGTTTTATATGTGAGTGTGTGTGTGTGTGAGAGAATAATGTGTGTCTGTGTATGTTTTATATGTGTGTGTGTGTGTGTGAGAGAGAGAATAATGTGTGTCTGTGTATGTTTTATATGTGTGTGTGTGTGTGTGTGAGAGAGGGAATAATGTGTGTCTGTGTATGTTTTATATGTGTGTGTGTGTGTGAGAGAGAGAATAATGTGTGTCTGTGTATGTTTTATATGTGTGTGTGTGAGAGAATAATGTGTGTCTGTGTATGTTTTATATGTGTGTGTGTGTGAGAGAGAATAATGTGTGTCTGTGTATGTTTTATATGTGTGTGTGTGTGAGAGAGAATAATGTGTGTCTGTGTATGTTTTATATGTGTGTGTGTGTGTGTGAGAGAGAGAATAATGTGTGTCTGTGTATGTTTTATATGTGTGTGTGTGTGAGAGAGAGAGAGAATAATGTGTGTCTGTGTATGTTTTATATGTGTGTGTGTGTGTGTGAGAGAGAGAATAATGTGTGTCTGTGTATGTTTTATATGTGTGTGTGTGTGTGAGAGAGAATAATGTGTGTCTGTGTATGTTTTATGTGTGTGTGTGTGTGTGAGAGAGAGAGAATAATGTGTGTCTGTGTATGTTTTATATGTGTGTGTGTGTGAGAGAATAATGTGTGTCTGTGTATGTTTTATATGTGTGTGTGTGTGTGAGAGAGAGAGAATAATGTGTGTCTGTGTATGTTTTATATGTGTGTGTGTGTGAGAGAATAATGTGTGTCTGTGTATGTTTTATATGTGTGTGTGTGTGTGTGAGAGAGAGAATAATGTGTGTCTGTGTATGTTTTATATGTGTGTGTGTGTGTGTGAGAGAGAGAGAATAATGTGTGTCTGTGTATGTCTTATATGTGAGTGTGTGTGTGTGTGTGAGAGAGAGAGAGAATAATGTGTGTCTGTGTATGTCTTATATGTGAGTGTGTGTGTGTGTGTGTGAGAGAGAGAGAATAATGTGTGTCTGTGTATGTTTTATATGTGTGTGTGTGTGAGAGAGAATAATGTGTGTCTGTGTATGTTTTATATGTGAGTGTGTGTGTGTGTGTGAGAGAGAGAATAATGTGTGTCTGTGTATGTTTTATATGTGTGTGTGTGTGTGAGAGAATAATGTGTGTCTGTGTATGTTTTATATGTGAGTGTGTGTGTGTGTGAGAGAGAATAATGTGTGTCTGTGTATGTTTTATATGTGAGTGTGTGTGTGAGAGAGAATAATGTGTGTCTGTGTATGTTTTATATGTGTGTGTGTGTGTGAGAGAGAGAGAATAATGTGTGTCTGTGTATGTCTTATATGTGAGTGTGTGTGTGTGTGTGAGAGAGAGAGAGAGAATAATGTGTGTCTGTGTATGTCTTATATGTGAGTGTGTGTGTGTGTGTGTGAGAGAGAGAGAATAATGTGTGTCTGTGTATGTTTTATATGTGTGTGTGTGTGAGAGAGAATAATGTGTGTCTGTGTATGTTTTATATGTGAGTGTGTGTGTGTGTGTGTGTGAGAGAATAATGTGTGTCTGTGTATGTTTTATATGTGTGTGTGTGTGTGAGAGAATAATGTGTGTCTGTGTATGTTTTATATGTGAGTGTGTGTGTGTGTGAGAGAGAATAATGTGTGTCTGTGTATGTTTTATATGTGAGTGTGTGTGTGAGAGAGAATAATGTGTGTCTGTGTATGTTTTATATGTGTGTGTGTGTGTGTGAGAGAGAATAATGTGTGTCTGTGTATGTTTTATATGTGAGTGTGTGTGTGTGTGTGAGAGAGAATAATGTGTGTCTGTGTATGTTTTATATGTGAGTGTGTGTGTGTGTGTGTGTGAGAGAGAATGATGTGTGTCTGTGTATGTTTTATATGTGTGTGTGTGAGAGAGAGAATAATGTGTGTCTGTGTATGTTTTATATGTGTGTGTGTGTGTGTGTGAGAATAATGTGTGTCTGTGTATGTTTTATATGTGTGTGTGTGTGTGTGTGTGTGTGTGAGAGAGAGAATAATGTGTGTCTGTGTATGTTTTATATGTGTGTGTGTGTGTGTGTAAGAGAGAGAGAGAGAATAATGTGTGTCTGTGTATGTCTTATATGTGAGTGTGTGTGTGTGTGTGAGAGAGAGAGAATAATGTGTGTCTGTGTATGTCTTATATGTGAGTGTGTGTGTGTGTGAGAGAGAGAGAATAATGTGTGTCTGTGTATGTCTCATATGTGAGTGTGTGTGTGTGCGTGTGTGTGAGAGAGAGAGAATAATGTGTGTCTGTGTATGTCTTATATGTGTGTGTGTGTGTGAGAGAGAGAGAGAATAATGTGTGTCTGTGTATGTCTTATATGTGTGTGTGTGTGAGAGAGAGAGAGAATAATGTGTGTCTGTGTATGTCTTATATGTGTGTGTGTGTGAGAGAGAGAGAGAATAATGTGTGTCTGTGTATGTCTTATATGTGAGTGTGTGTGTCTGTGTGTGTGTGAGAGAATAATGTGTGTCTGTGTATGTCTTATATGTGTGTGTGTGTGTGAGAGAGAGAGAATAATGTGTATCTGTGTATGTCTTATATGTGAGTGTGTGTGTGTGTGTGTGTGAGAGAGAGAGAATAATGTGTGTCTGTGTATGTCTTATATGTGAGTGTGTGTGTGTGTGAGAGAGAGAGAATAATGTGTCTGTGTATGTCTTATAGTGTGTGTGTGTGTGTGAGAGAGAGAGAGAGAGAATAATGTGTGTCTGTGTATGTCTTATATGTGAGTGTGTGTGTGTGTGTGAGAGAGAGAGAGAATAATGTGTGTCTGTGTATGTCTTATATGTGTGTGTGTGTGTGTGTGAGAGAGAGAATAATGTGTGTCTGTGTATGTCTCATATGTGAGTGTGTGTGAGAGAGAGAGAGAATAATGTGTGTCTGTGTATGTCTTATATGTGAGTGTGTGTGTGAGAGAGAGAATAATGTGTGTCTGTGTATGTCTTATATGTGAGTGTGTGTGTGTCTGTGAGAGAGAGAGAATAATGTGTGTCTGTGCATGTTTTATATGTGTGTGTGTGTGTGAGAGAGAGAATAATGTGTGTCTGTGCATGTCTTATATGTGAGTGTGTGTGTGTGTGAGAGAGAGAGAGAATAATGTGTGTCTGTGCATGTTTTATATGTGAGTGTGTGTGTGTGAGAGAGAGAGAATAATGTGTGTCTGTGCATGTTTTATATGTGAGTGTGTGTGTGTGAGAGAGAGAGAATAATGTGTGTCTGTGTGTGTCTTACATGTGTGTGTGTGTGTGAGAGAGAGAATGATGTGTGTCTGTGCATGTTTTATATGTGAGTGTGTGTGTGTGTGTGTGAGAGAATAATGTGTGTCTGTGTATGTCTTATATGTGAGTGTGTGTGTGTGTGAGAGAGAGAATAATGTGTCTGTGTATGTCTTATATGTGTGTGTGTATGTGAGAGAGAGAGAGAATAATGTGTGTCTGTGTATGTCATATGTGTGTGTGTGTGTGTGTGAGAGAGAGAGAGAATAATGTGTGTCTGTGTATGTCTTATATGTGAGTGTGTGTGTGTGTGAGAGAGAGAGAGAATAATGTGTGTCTGTGTATGTCTTATATGTGAGTGTGTGTGTGTGTGTGAGAGAGAGAGAATAATGTGTGTCTGTGTATGTCTTATATGTGAGTGTGTGTGTGTGTGAGAGAGAGAATAATGTGTGTCTGTGTATGTCTCATATGTGAGTGTGTGTGTGTGTGTGTGTGAGAGAGAATAATGTGTGTCTGTGTATGTCTTATATGTGTGTGTGTGTGAGAGAGAGAGAGAATAATGTGTGTCTGTGTATGTCTTATATGTGAGTGTGTGTGTGAGAGAGAGAGAGAATAATGTGTGTCTGTGTATGTCTTATATGTGAGTGTGTGTGTGTGTGTGTGAGAGAGAGAAAATAATGTGTGTCTGTGTATGTCTTATGTGTGTGTGTGTGAGAGAGAGAGAGTTGAAACTTTATTGCTGGAACAGCACAGCAGGTCAGGCAGCATCCAGGGAACAGGAGATTCGACGTTTCGGGCACAGGCCCTTCTTCAGGAATGAGCAGAGAGTGTTCAGCAGGAGAAGATAAAAGGTAGGGAGGAGGGACTTGGAGGAGGGGAGTTGGAAATGTGATAGGTGGAAAGAGGTCAAGGTGAGGGTGATAGGTCGGAGTAGGGTGGAGGCGGAGAGGTCAAGAAGAAGACTGCAGGTCAGGAAGGCGGTGCCGGGCTGGAAGGATCCGGCTGAGACAAGGTGGGGGGAGGGGGGATGAAGAAACTGGTGAAGTCCAAGTTCATCCCCTGCGGTTGGAGGGTTCCCAGTCGGAAGATAAGACGCTCCTCCTCCGACTGTCGGGTTGTTGTGGTTTGGCGGTGGATGAGTCCAATGACCTGCATATCCTCGGTGGAGTGGGAGGGGGAGTTGAAATGCTGTGCCACAGGTTGGTTGGGTTGGTTCGTCCGGGTGGCCCAGAGGTGCTCCCTGAATCGCTCCGCAAGTAGTCGGCCTGTCTCCCCAATATAGAGGAGGCCACACCGGCTGCAGCGGATGCAGTAGATGATGTGGGTGGAGGTGCAGGTGAATCTGTGGCGGATATGGAAGTTTCCCTTGGGGCCTTGGAGAGAAGTGAGGGGGGAGGTGTGGGCGCAAGTGTTGCACCTCCTGCGGTTGCAAGGGAAGGTGCCGGGAGTGGTGGTTGGGTCGGTGGGGGGTGTGGATCTGACAAGGGAGTCACGGAGGGAGTGGTCTCTACGGAAAGCTGATAGGGGAGGGGAGGGAAATATATCCTTGGTGCTGGGGTCTGTTTGGAGGTGGCGGAAGTGACGGCGGATGATGCGCTGTACATGGAGATTGGTGGGGTGGTAGGTGAGGACCAGTGGGGTTCTGTCCTGATGGCGGTTGGAGGGGCGGGGCTCAAGGGCGGAGGAGCGGGAAGTGGAGGAGATGCGGTGGAGGGCACCGTCGACCACGTCGGGGGGGAAATTGCGGTTCCGTAGGCAGGTGCTGAGGAAGGAGACATGGCTGTGGTAACGAGTCTGCTTCAGAATATGGCTGAAGAGCTTCTGTGCAGAGGAGATGACCTGGGGTGTGCAGTGAGAGAGGGACTCACTGAAATCTTTGTAGAGAGAGGCAGAGAGCTTCTTCAAGGAAGGCATCCTTGTAAGAGGATTCGCAGTAGGTTGAAATCTTCGAGGAGAAAGTGAGGTCTGCAGATGCTGGAGATCAAAGTTGAAACTTTATTGCTGGAACAGCACAGCAGGTCAGGCAGCATCCAGGGAACAGGAGATTCGACGTTTCGGGCACAGGCCCTTCTTCAGGAAAGAGAGAGAGAATAATGTGTGTCTGTGTATGTCTTATATGTGTGTGTGTGTGAGAGAGAGAGAGAATAATGTGTGTCTGTGTATGTCTTATATGTGAGTGTGTGTGTGAGAGAGAGAATAATGTGTGTCTGTGTATGTCTTATATGTGAGTGTGTGTGTGTCTGTGAGAGAGAGAGAATAATGTGTGTCTGTGCATGTTTTATGTGTGTGTGTGTGTGTGAGAAAGAGAATAATGTGTGTCTGTGCATGTCTTATATGTGAGTGTGTGTGTGTGTGAGAGAGAGAGAGAATAATGTGTGTCTGTGCATGTTTTATATGTGAGTGTGTGAGAGAGAGAGAATAATGTGTGTCTGTGCATGTTTTATATGTGAGTGTGTGTGTGTGAGAGAGAGAGAATAATGTGTGTCTGTGTGTGTCTTACACGTGAGTGTGTGTGTGTGAGAGAGAGAATAATGTGTGTCTGTGTATGTCTTATATGTGAGTGTGTGTGTGTGTGTGAGAGAGAGAGAGAATAATGTGTGTCTGTGCATGTTTTATATGTGAGTGTGTGTGTGTGTGAGAGAGAGAGAATAATGTGTGTCTGTGCATGTTTTATATGTGAGTGTGTGTGAGAGAGAGAATGATGTGTGTCTGTGCATGTTTTATATGTGAGTGTGTGTGAGAGAGAGAATGATGTGTGTCTGTGCATGTTTTATATGTGTGTGTGTGTGTGAGAGAGAATTAGATTAGATTAGATTACTTACAGTGTGGAAACAGGCCCTTCGGCCCAACAAGTCCACACTGACCTGCCGAAGCGCAACCCACCCATACCCCTACATTTACCCCTTATTACCTAACACTAAGGGCAATTTAGCATGGCCAATTCACCTAACCTGCACATCTTTGGACTGTGGGAGGAAACCGGAGCACCCGGAGGAAACCCACGCAGACACGGGGAGAACGTGCAAACTCCACACAGTCAGTCGCCTGAGTCGGGAATTGAACCCGGGTCTCTGGCGCTGTGAGGCAGCAGTGCTAACCACTGTGCCACCGTGCCGCCCAAAATGATGTGTGTCTGTGCATGTTTTATATGTGAGTGTGTGTGAGAGAGAGAATGATGTGTGTCTGTGCATGTTTTATATGTGAGTGTGTGTGAGAGAGAGAATGATGTGTGTCTGTGCATGTTTTATATGTGAGTGTGTGTGAGAGAGAGAATGATGTGTCGAAATGTCTGTATGTTTTATATCTGAGTGTGTGTGTGAGAGAGAGAATGATGTATGTGTGTGTGTGTATGAGTGAGTCTGTATGTGTATGTATGAGTGTGTATGTGTGTATATGAGTGTGTATGTATGTGTGTATGAATGAGTGTGTGAATGTATGTATGTGTGTATGAGTGAGTGTGTATGTGTGTGTGTGGATGTGCGTGTATGAGTGTGTATGTGTGTGTGTATGAGTGTGTATGTGTGTGTCTGTGTGTATGAGTGTGTATGTGTATGAGTGAGTGTATGTGTGTGTGTATATGTGTGTATGAGTGAGTGTGTATGTGTGTGTGTATATGTGTGTATGTGTGTGTATGAGTGTGTATGTGTATGAGTGTGTGTATGAGTGAGTGTGTGTGTGTGTGTATGAGTGAGTGTGTATGTGTGTGTGTATGAGTGAGTGTGTATGTGTGTGTATATGTGTGTATGAGTGAGTGTGTATGTGTGTGTGTATATGTGTGTATGTGTGTGTCTGTGTGTATGAGTGTGTATGTGTATGAGTGAGTGTATGTGTGTGTGTATGAGTGTGTGTGTGTGGGTGTGTGTATGTGTGTGTGTATGAGTGAGTGTGTATGTGTGTATGAGTGAGTGAGTGTGTATGTGTGTGTGTATGTGTGTGTGTATGAGTGAGTGTGTATGTGTGTGTGTATATGTGTGTGTGTATGAGTGAGTGTATGTGTGTATGTGTGTGTGTATGAGTGAGTGTATGTGTGTGTATGAGTGAGTGTGTATGTGTGTGTATGAGTAAGTGTGTATGTGTGTGTGTGTATGAGTGTGTGTATATGTGTGTGTGTGTATGAGTGAGTGTGTGTGTGTATGAGTGAGTGTATATGTGTGTGTATGAGTGAGTGTGTATGTGTGTGTGTGTGTGTATGAGTGAGTGTGTATGAGTAAGTGTGTATGTGTGTGTATGAGTGAGTGTGTGTGAACATGAATACTGCCTGTTCTACCTGTCCCCAGGTTAAGTTTGGTGCTGTATATGAAGTTGACCTGGGACACAATAACGACTTAGGAGTTCTCCACAATCCACCAGGAATTCTCCCCCATCAGGCACCTTGTGTGACATGTGTTCATTTTCTGTGTGAGAGCAAATGACATTTGACTGTGTTTGAGGTCCACATCAGTGCAAGATGTTACAGGCAGTGCCTCACAGACCGCTGGGACCCTTCAGCGCCCTGGGGTCTGCAGTGAAGGCTGGAGTGAGGATTCAAACTGCAAATATACAAGTCAGACCAGCCATTGAATGGGACAGCAACTCAATGGCTGAATGGCCTACTTACACATAGAGTTATAGAATCCCTACAGTGTGGAAACAGGCCCTTCAGCCAAACAAGTCCACACCGACCCTCTGAAGAGTATCCCACACAAATCCATTCCCCCTACCCTATTACTCTACATTTACCCCAGACTAATGCACCTAACCTGCACGTCTCTGAATGCTATGGGACAATTTAGCACGGCCAATCCTCCCTAACCCGCACATCCCTGGGCACTATGGAGCAATTTAGCATGGCCAATCCTCCCGAACCTGCACATCCCTGGGCACTATGGGACAATTTAGCACGGCCAATCCACCCTAACCTGCACATCCCTGGTCACTATGGGACAATTTAGCACGGCCAATCCACCCTAACCTGCACATCCCTGGGCACTATGGGACAATTTAGCACGGCCAATCCACCCTAACCTGCACATCCCTGGGCACTATGGGACAATTTAGCACTGCCAATCCACCCTAACCTGCACATCCCTGGGCACAATGGGACAATTTAGCACGGCCAATCCACCCTAACCTGCACATCCCTGGGCACTATTGGACAATTTAGCACGGCCAATCCACCCTAACCTGCACATCCCTGGACACCATGGGACAATTTAGCACGGCCAATCCACCCTAACCTGCACATCCCTGGGCACTATGGGGCAATTTAGCACGGCCAATCCACCCTAACCTGCACATCCCTGGGCACTATGGGACAATTTAGCACGGCCAATCCACCCTAACCTGCACATCCCTGGGCACGATGGGGAAATTTCAGGGCATCAATGTGGACTTCACCAGTTTCCTCATTTCCCCTTCCCCCACCTCACCCTAGTTCCAAACTTCCAGCTCAGCACTGTCCCCATTACTTGTCCCGGACTTGTCCTACCTGCCTATCTCCTTTTCCACCTATCCACTCCACCCTCCACTTCCTGACCTGTCACCTTCATCCCCTCCCCCACTCACCTATTGTACTCTATGCTACTTTCTCCCCACCCCCACCCTCCTCTAGCTTATCTCTCCAGGCTTCAGGCTCACTGCCTTTATTCCTGATAAAGGGCTTTTGCCCGAAACGTCGATTTCGAAGCCCCTTGGATGCTGCCTGAACTGCTGTGCTCTTCCAGCACCACTAATCCAGAAATTTATCACGGCCAATCCACCCGAACCTGCACTTCCCTGGGCACGATGGGACAATTTAGCACGGCCAATCCACCCTAACCTGCACATCCCTGGACACTATGGGACAATTTAGCATGGCCAATCCACCCGAACCTGCACTTCCCTGGGCACGATGGGACAATTTAGCACGGCCAATCCACCCTAACCTGCACATCCCTGGACACTATGGGACAATTTAGCATGGCCAATCCACCCGAACCTGCACTTCCCTGGGCACTATGGGACAATTTAGCACGGCCAATCCACCCTAACCTGCACATCCCTGGACACTATGGGACAATTTAGCATGGCCAATCCACCCGAACCTGCACTTCCCTGGGCACTATGGGACAATTTAGCACGGCCAATCCACCCTAACCTGCACATCCCTGGACACTGTAGGACAATTTAGCACGGCCAATCCACCCTAACCTGTACATCCCTGGACACTATGGGACAATTTAGCACGGCCAATCCACCCTAACCTGCACATCCCTGGACACTATGGGACAATTTAGCACGGCCAATCCACCCTAACCTGCACATCCCTGGGCACTATGGGACAATTTAGCACGGCCAATCCACCCTAACCTGCACATCCCTGGACACTGTGGGACAATTTAGCACGGCCAATCCTCCCTAACCTGCACATCCCTGGACACTGTGGGACAATTTAGCACGGCCAATCCACCCTAACCTGCACATCCCTGGGCACTATAGGACATTTTAGCACGGCCAATCCACCTTAACCTGCACATCCCTGTGCACTATGGGGCAATTTAGCACGGCCAATCCACCCATTCCTGCCCATCCCTGGGCACTATGGGACATTTTAGCACGGCCAATCCACTCTAACCTGCCCATCCCTGGGCACTGTGGGACAATTTAGCACGGCCAATCCACGCTAACCTGCCCATCCCTGGGCACTATGGGGCAATTTAGCACAGCCAATCCTCCCTAACCTGCCCATCCCTGGGCACTATGGGGTAATTTAGCATGACCAATTCACCCTAACCTGCCCATCCCTGGGCACTATGGGGCAATTTAGCACGGCCAATCCATCCTAACCTGCCCATCCCTGGGCACTATGGGACAATTTATCACGGCCAATCCATCCTAACCTGCGCATCCCTGGGCACTATGGGACAATTTAGTACAGCCAATCCACTCTAACCTGCACATCCCTGGGCACTATGGGGCAACTTAGCACGGCCAGTCCATCCTAACCTGCCCATCCCTGGGCACTATGGGACAATTTAGCACCGCCAATCCACCCTAACCTGCCCATTCCTGTGGGACTATGGGGCAATTTAGCACGGCCAATCCACCCTAACCTGCACATCCCTGGGCACTATGGGATAATTTAGCACGGCCAATCCATCCTAACCTGCCCATCCCTGGGCACTATGGGGCAATTTAGCACGGCCAATTCATCCTAACCTGCCCATCCCTGGGCACTATGGGACAATCTAGTACAGCCAATCCACCCTAACCTGCCCATCCCTGGGCACTATGGGACAATTTAGCACGGCCAATCCACCCTAACCTGCACATCCCTTGATTGTGGGAGGCAATGGAGCACCCAGACACTGGGAGAACATGCAAACTCCACACAGATAGTTGCCTGAGGCAGGAATCGAACCTGGGTCCCTGGCGTTGTGAGGCAGCAGTGCTAACCATTGAGCCACCGTGCCACCCTGTTTCTGCTGTTATGGAAGGGATTGGTGAACCAAGTATGTTTAGCTGCAGTCTGAGTGAGGCTGTATGTCGAGTACTGTCTGCAGTTTTGGTCCCCTGTTTGGGTGAAGGATGTGAGTGCAGTGGGAGCAGTTCAGAGTGGGTGCTTCCTGAGCTGACTGACTCAGGAAAGGTTGGGCAATTGTCTCCACTGGGCGTGTTAAGAGACCAGGGGGATCTCATTGAGGACTGGGAGGGGCAGGCGCTAAGAGGTTGTGTCCCCCTGGGGGAGAGGTGAGATCTCGGTCCCCGGGGGGAAGGGTTGTGGGGGGCAGCCCCCCTGTTGAACAAGGGACAAAGGGAAATCCTTTCCTCTCAGACTGACGGTCAGGTGTCTGTGGAACCCTCTTCCCCGGGAGGTCATGGTGAAGGGGCTGTTCCATCTGTTTATGGCCACGCTGGACAAGTATTTGGATTCTGCCTGTAACTCCCTCGCGGAACAGGGTTACTCTGCCTGTAGCTCCCTCCCAGACTGAAGTTACTCTGCCTGTAACTCCCTCTCAGCCTGGAGTTACACTGTCAGGCACACAGTAATCCCTGCCAATGAGATAAATCACACTGTGTAAGTCTGCCCACATGTTCTGATTTTACTTAAACTCGCAGGTATGCGCCATCCCCTCCTCCCTGCCATTAATTGTGTGTGTGACTCACTGCAATTGCTCCATTGATTTTACATATTTTAAAGTCTCTTCAAAAAATCAATCACTTAAGCAACAAATGAAACGGAAGGCAATTGGAGGAACAGGGGTGGAGTACAGGATATGGTGCCCCATACTCTCGCTCTCACTCACACATAGTCAGCCACGTGTACACCAACACACACACTCAGCCACATATATACACACACAGAAACACTCTCTTGCTCACACACACACACTCTCAGACACATGTACATACACACAGACATGCTCTCTCACACACACACATTCACACACACTCAGACACGTTTACATACACACAGACACGCTCTCACACACACACATTTACATACACACAGACACGCTCTCACACACACACACATTCACACACACTCAGACACATTTACATACACACAGACACGCTCTCTCACACACACATTCACAAACACTCAGACACATTTACATACACAGACACACACACATACATACACATTCACACACACTCAGACACATTTACATATACACACACACTCTCACACACACACACATTCACACACACTCAGACACATTTACATATACACAGACACACTCACACACACACATTCACAAACACTCAGACACATTCACATACACACAGACACACACATACATACACATTCACACACACTCAGACACATTTACATACACACAGACACACTCTCACACACACACACATTCACACACACTCAGACACGTTTACATACACACAGACACGCTCTCACACACACACATTTACATACACACAGACACGCTCTCACACACACATTCACACACACTCAGACACATTTACATACACACAGACACGCTCTCACACACACACACACATTCACACACACTCAGACACATTTACATACACACAGACACGCTCTCACACACACCACACACACATTCACACACACTCAGACACATTTACATACACACAGACACGCTCTCACACACACCACACACACATTCACACACACTCAGACACATTTACATATACACAGACACACTCACACACACACATTCACAAACACTCAGACACATTTACATACACACAGACACACACACATACATACACATTCACACACACTCAGACACATTTACATATACACAGACACACTCTCACACACACACATTCACACACACTCAGACACACTCAGACACATTTACATACACACAGACACACATACACCCACACACACACCTGTGCACACACATACTCCCACACACACACACATACACACACACTGAAACACTCACATATATAAATACATGCGCTCACAACGACACACAAACCCACACACACCCACACAAAAACAGACACACCCACGCACACACACAGGCACAGTCAGACACACCCACACAGACATATGTATACATACGACATACCCACGTGCACACATACACCACACACACGTGAACATACATGCACCAATCTGCCTATGTGAAGATATACACACAGGTGTACACCATCCATGGTTTGCATGTATGCAGCCACTGGCATCCTCACACCCCACAGGAAGTGTATTAAGCAGCAGATTAACGAGACTTCACTTGAGTTATGAGGGCAGCCCGTTGCTGCACTAATTGAAAGTAGAATTCTCTATTTAGAGGATATAATTAGGAGAATTTACAGTGAATTAAAACCACATCACACTCAGCATCATTGCCACACACCATGAAGGATGGCCACACACACACACAAACATAGAAACACAGACACACACAAACAAACATAGAAACACAGACACACACACAGAGACACTGAAACATACACACACACACAAGCATAGAAACACAGACACACACACAGAGACACTGAAACGTACACACACACACAGACATAGAAACACAGGCACACACACACAGACACTGAAACACACACACACACAGACACTGAAACACACACACACACACAGGAACACGCACACAGAGTTGCGGACATACAGCAACACACAGACACTGACACAGAAACACACACACACAGAGACCCAGACACAAAGAAACACCCACCCAACCACTCACACACACACCGAAACACACACACAAACACACAGACATCACTGACATACATCCAGACACAAACGTGCACACACGCATGTAGACAGACACACAGCTACACACACACACACACACACACTGACCGAGGTGTTGATGGGAAGCACTGACACTGGTGGGTGGCTGACATGGTGGTGAAGGGGTGGAGTGGATGAGGTGATGGGGCAGGGTGAGGTGATGGGGTGGGTGAGGTGATGGGGGATGGGTGAGGTGATGGAGTGGATGAGGTGATGGGGGGGTGGGTGAGGTGATGGGGGGGTGGGTGAGGTGATGGAGTGGATGAGGTGATGGGGGGGTGGGTGAGGTGATGGGGGGTGGGTGAGGTGATGGAGTGGGTGATGTGATGGGGCGGGTGTGGTGATGGAGTGGGTGATGTGATGGGGCGGGTGTGGTGTGGGGTGGGTGAGGTGAAGGGGGTGGGTGAGGTGATGGGGTGGGTGAGGTGATGGGGTGGGTGAGGTGATGGAGTGGGTGAGGTGATGGAGTGGGTGAGGTGAAGGGGGTGGGTGAGGTGATGGAGTGGG
The DNA here is from genome assembly GCF_037043375.1 of Chiloscyllium plagiosum. Taxonomy (NCBI): domain Eukaryota; kingdom Metazoa; phylum Chordata; class Chondrichthyes; order Orectolobiformes; family Hemiscylliidae; genus Chiloscyllium; species Chiloscyllium plagiosum. The sequence goes on along the minus strand of NW_028270184.1, from coordinate 12,169,747 downwards.
TGATGTGATGGGGCGGGTGTGGTGATGGAGTGGGTGATGTGATGGGGCGGGTGTGGTGTGGGGTGGGTGAGGTGAAGGGGGTGGGTGAGGTGATGGGGTGGGTGAGGTGATGGGGTGGGTGAGGTGATGGAGTGGGTGAGGTGAAGGGGGTGGGTGAGGTGATGGGGTGGGTGAGGTGATGGAGTGGGTGAGGTGATGGAGTGGGTGAGGTGATGGAGTGGGTGAGGTGAAGGGGGTGGGTGAGGTGATGGAGTGGGTGAGGTGATGGGGTGGGTGAGGTGAAGGGGGTGGGTGAGGTGATGGGGGTGTGTGAGGTGATGGAGTGGGTGAGGTGATGGGGGATGGGTGAGATGAAGGGGGTGGGTGAGGTGATGAGGGTGTGTGAGGTGATGGAGTGGGTGAGGTGATGGGGTGGGTGAGGTGAAGGGGGTGGGTGAGGTGATGGGGGTGGGTGAGATGAAGGGGGTGGGTGAGGTGATGGGGGTGGGTGAGGTGATGGGGGTGTGTGAGGTGATGGAGTGGGTGAGGTGAAGGAGTGGGTGAGGTGATGGGGTGGGTGAGGTGAAGGGGGTGGGTGAGGTGATGGGGGTGGGTGAGGTGATGGGGGTGTGTGAGGTGATGGAGTGGGTGAGGTGATGGGGTGGGTGAGGTGATGGGGGTGGGTGAGGTGATGGGGGTGTGTGAGGTGATGGAGTGGGTGAGGTGATGGGGGATGGGTGAGATGAAGGGGGTGGGTGAGGTGATGAGGGTGTGTGAGGTGATGGAGTGGGTGAGGTGATGGGGTGGGTGAGGTGAAGGGGGTGGGTGAGGTGATGGGGGTGGGTGAGATGAAGGGGGTGGGTGAGGTGATGGGGGTGGGTGAGGTGATGGGGGTGGGTGAGGTGATGGAGTGGGTGAGGTGATGGGGGATGGGTGAGATGAAGGGGGTGGGTGAGGTGATGAGGGTGTGTGAGGTGATGGAGTGGGTGAGGTGATGGGGTGGGTGAGGTGAAGGGGGTGGGTGAGGTGATGGGGGTGTGTGAGGTGATGGAGTGGGTGAGGTGATGGGGTGGGTGAGGTGATGGGGGATGGGTGAGGTGATGGGGGGGTGGGTGAGGTGATGAGGGTGTGTGAGGTGATGGGGTGGGTGAGGTGATGGGGTGGGTGAGGTGAAGGGGGTGGGTGAGGTGATGGGATGGGTGAGGTGTTGGGGCTGCGTGAGGTGATGGGACTGGGTGAGGTGATGGGGTGGGTGAGGTGATGGGGGTGGGTGAGGTGATGGGGGTGGGTGAGATGAAGGGGGTGGGTGAGGTGAAGGGGGTGGGTGAGGTGATGGGGTGGGTGAGGTGTTGGGGCTGCGTGAGGTGATGGAGTGGGTGAGGTGATGGGGGTGGGTGAGATGAAGGGGGTGGGTGAGGTGATGGGGGTGGGTGAGGTGATGGAGTGGGTGAGGTGAAGGAGTGGGTGAGGTGATGGAGTGGGTGAGGTGATGGGGGTGGGTGAGATGAAGGGGGTGGGTGAGGTGAAGGGGGTGGGTGAGGTGATGGAGTGGGTGAGGTGATGGGGTGGGTGAGGTGAAGGGGGTGGGTGAGGAGATGGGGTGGGTGAGGTGTTGGGGCTGCGTGAGGTGATGGGACTGGGTGAGGTGATGGGGTGGGTGAGGTGATGGGGGTGGGTGAGGTGATGGGGGTGGGTGAGATGAAGGGGGTGGGTGAGGTGAAGGGGGTGGGTGAGGTGATGGGGTGGGTGAGGTGTTGGGGCTGCGTGAGGTGATTGAGTGGGTGAGGTGAAGGGGGTGGGTGAGGTGAAGTGGGTGGGTGAGGTGATGGGGGTGGGTGAGGTGATGGAGTGGGTGAGGTGAAGGAGTGGGTGAGGTGATGGAGTGGGTGAGGTGAAGGGGGTGGGTGAGGTGATGAGGGTGGGTCAGGTGATGGGAGTGGGTGAGGTGATGGAGTGGGTGAGGTGATGGAGTGGGTGAGGTGATGGAGTGGGTGAGGTGAAGGGGGTGGGTGAGGTGAAGGGGGTGGGTGAGGTGATGAGGGTGGGTGAGGTGATGGAGTGGGTGAGGTGATGGAGTGGGTGAGGTGATGTAGTGGGTGAGGTGATGGAGTGGGTGAGGTGATGAGGGTGGGTCAGGTGATGGGGGTGGGTGAGGTGATGGAGTGGGTGAGGTGATGGAGTGGGTGAGGTGATGAGGGTGGGTGAGGTGATGAGGGTGGGTCAGGTGATGGAGTGGGTGAGGTGATGGAGTGGGTGAGGTGAAGGGGGTGAGTGAGGTGAAGGGGGTGGGTGAGGTGAAGGGGGTGGGTGAGGTGAAGGGGGTGGGTGAGGTGAAGGGGGTGGGTGAGGTGATGAGGGTGGGTCAGGTGATGGAGTGGGTGAGGTGATGGAGTGGGTGAGGTGATGGAGTGGGTGAGGTGATGTAGTGGGTGAGGTGATGGAGTGGGTGAGGTGATGGGGGTGGGTCAGGTGATGAGGGTGGGTCAGGTGATGAGGGTGGGTGAGGTGATGGAGTGGGTGAGGTGATGGGGTGGGTGAGGTGATGGGGGTGGGTGAGGTGATGGAGTGGGTGAGGTGATGGAGTGAGTGAGGTGATGGGGTGGGTGAGGTGATGGAGTGGGTGAGGTGATGGGGTGGGTGAGGTGATGGGGGTGGGTGAGGTGATGGAGTGGGTGAGGTGATGGAGTGAGTGAGGTGATGGGGTGGGTGAGGTGATGAGGGTGGGTGAGGTGATGGGGCTGGGTGAGGTGATGGAGTGGGTGAGGTGATGGAGTGAGTGAGGTGAAGGGGGTGGGTGAGGTGATGAGGGTGGGTGAGGTGATGGAGTGGGTGAGGTGAAGGGGGTGGGTGAGGTGATGGGGGTGGGTGAGGTGATGGAGTGGGTGAGGTGAAGGGGGTGGGTGAGGTGAAGGGGGTGGGTGAGGTGATGGAGTGGGTGAGGTGAAGGGGGTGAGTGAGGTGAAGGGGGTGGGTGAGGTGATGAGAGTGGGTCAGGTGATTGGAGTGGGTGAGGTGATGGAGTGGGTGAGGTGATGGGGGTGGGTGAGGTGATGGGGGTGGGTGAGGTGATGGAGTGGGTGAGGTGATGAGGGTGGGTCAGGTGATGGGGTGGGTGAGGTGATGGGGGTGGGTGAGGTGATGGAGTGGGTGAGGTGATGAGGGTGGGTCAGGTGATGGGGTGGGTGAGGTGAAGGGGGTGGGTGAGGTGATGGAGTGGGTGAGGTGAAGGGGGTGGGTGAGGTGATGGGGGTGGGTGAGGTGATGGAGTGGGTGAGGTGATGAGGGTGGGTCAGGTGATGGGGGTGGGTGAGGTGATGGGGGTGGGTGAGGTGATGGAGTGGGTGAGGTGATGGGGGTGGGTGAGGTGATGGAGTGGGTGAGGTGAAGGGGGTGGGTGAGGTGATGGGGGTGGGTGAGGTGATGGAGTGGGTGAGGTGATGGAGTGGGTGAGGTGATGGAGTGGGTGAGGTGATGGGGGTGGGTGAGGTGATGGAGTGGGTGAGGTGATGGGGGTGGGTCAGGTGATGGGGGTGTGTGAGGTGATGGAGTGAGTGAGGTGATGGGAGTGGGTGAGGTGAAGGGGGTGGGTGAGGTGATGGAGTGGGTGAGGTGATGGAGTGGGTGAGGTGATGGGAGTGGGTGAGGTGATGGAGTGGGTGAGGTGATGGGGGTGGGTAAGGTGATGAGGGTGGGTGAGGTGATGGAGTGGGTGAGGTGATGGAGTGAGTGAGGTGATGGGGGTGGGTGAGGTGATGGAGTGGGTGAGGTGATGGAGTGAGTGAGGTGATGGGGGTGGGTGAGGTGATGGGGGTGGGTGAGGTGAAGGGGGTGGGTGAGGTGAAGGGGGTGGGTGAGGTGATGGAGTGGGTGAGGTGATGGGGGTGGGTGAGGTGATGGAGTGGGTGAGGTGATGGAGTGGGTGAGGTGATGGAGTGAGTGAGGTGATGAGGGTGGGTGAGGTGATGGAGTGGGTGAGGTGATGGGGGTGGGTGAGGTGATGGAGTGGGTGAGGTGATGGAGTGGGTGAGGTGATGGAGTGGGTGAGGTGATGGAGTGGGTGAGGTGATGAGGGTGGGTGAGGTGATGGAGTGGGTGAGGTGAAGGGGGTGGGTGAGGTGATGGAGTGGGTGAGGTGATGGAGTGAGTGAGGTGATGTGGGTGGGTCAGGTGATGGGGCTGCGTGAGGTGAAGGTGTGGGTGAGGTGATGTCCTCGTCCATGACTGTCCCTCGTGCTGGGCTGCGGACAGACTCTCTAGTCCCCTCACTGTGTGGGCCTCTTATCTCTCCTGCCTCTGCTTATCTATTGGAGAAAGATTATCCCCCTTTCATTCTGACTATGAATACACCCATTGAGCTGTATTATAGAGCCATTTCGACAACCCCAAAGCCATTAAATGGTAATTAGGTATTCGCCTAGATTCAGTTTGGTTGGGAAATCATTTAATCAGATCCATTAAGGCTTAATTCAAAATGAGGCACATTTGTGGATGTGTAGCTTAAACAGCATTTGAAACCTGTGTGGAGTTAATCTTGTCCTTACAATCCCCAGTCAGTGCATAAGTACTGAGGGTCTTTCAGACGGAGATTAAACCAGGTTTGGCCAAAGCAGTTTGTGCATCCTGTCGATCAGCTCCATTGATTTTCCATCTGTTTATCCCGAATGGCACGGAGGGTTATGCTGCAGCTGTATAGGGTGCTGGTGAGGCCATACCTGGAGGACTGTGTGCAGTTTTGGTCTCTTTACTTGAGAAAGGATGTACTGGCACTGGAGGGGGTGCAGAGGAAGCTCGCTAGGTTGGTTCTGGAGTTGGAGGGGCTTGGTTTATGAGGAGAGACTGAGTCGACTGGGATTATATTCATTGGAAGTTAGAAGAATGGGGGGGGGATCTGAAAGAAGCATATGAAAGAATGAAGGGAATAGATTAGATAGAAGCAGGGAGGATGTTTCCACTGGTGGGTGAAACAACAACAAGAGGGTATAGCCTCAAAATAAGGGGGAGCAGATTTCAGACTGAATTGAGGAGGAACTTTGTCATCCAGAGGGGTGTGGATCTGTACAATTCCCCGCCCAGGGAAGTAGTTGACATTACTTTGGTTTTTAAGGCTAAGAGAGATTTTCTTTGGAATAATAAAGGGATTAGGGGTTAGGGTGAGAGGGCGAGTAAGTGGAGCTGAAGCCAAGATAAGATCAGCTCACAGGGTCAGGCGGCATACTCCTCCTCCTAGTTCTTATGTTCTCCAGCTTCCCCATGGGACTCCAGACCCTGGGCAGTTCACGGTCAAGAGAGTGGTGCTGGAAAAGTACCGCAGGTCAGGCAGCATCCGGAGTGCAGAAGAATCGACGTTTTGGGCATAAACTCTTCATCAGGAATATTCAGGCTTATCCCCCGAAATGTCGATTCTCCTGTTCCTCGGATGCTGTCTGACCTGCTGTGTTTTTCCAGCACCGCACTCTCGACTCTGATCTCCAGGGTCTGCACTCCACACTTTCTCCCTGGGCACAGGGAACGAGGGCCAGCATTTGATACGACCCCAGTCTGACCTGGGAGATTTGTCTCCACTCTCAACCTCCTGTTCCCCACCATCCTCGATTCCCCGAGGTGGCAGAATTCCAAAAGGACGGCTGGACACTGGAGATCTGAAACACGCACGGAATACCCTGCAGGTCTGTGGATAGACAAGGCAGAATTAATGTTTCCAATTCAGCAGCCAAGGGGCTGATAAACACGATCGCTGGACTGGAAACATTGACTCTCCCTCTCTCTGTCTCTCTCTCTCTCTTTTTCTCTTTCTGTCTCTCTTTCTCTCTCCCTGTCTCCCTGTCTCCCTGTCTCTCTGTCTCCCTGTCTCCCTGTCTCTCTGTCTCCCTGTCTCCCTGTCTCCCTGTCTCCCTGTCTCTCTGTCTCTCTGTCTCCCTGTCTCTCTGTCTCCCTGTCTCTCTGTCTCCCTGTCTCCCTGTCTCCCTGTCTCCCTGTCTCTCTGTCTCTCTGTCTCCCTGTCTCTCTGTCTCCCTGTCTCTCTGTCTCCCTGTCTCCCTGTCTCTCTGTCTCTCTGTCTCCCTGTCTCTCTGTCTCCCTGTCTCTCTGTCTCCCTGTCTCTCTGTCTCTCTGTCTCCCTGTCTCTGTCTCTCTGTCTTTCTCTCCCTCTCCCTCTCTCTCTGTCTCTCTCCTCTCACTCCCTCTCTGTCTCTCTCTGTCTCTCTTTCTCTCTCTCACTCTGTCTCTCTCTTCGCACTCTCCCTCTCTTTCTGCCTATCTTTCTCTCTGTCTCTCTCCTCTCACTCTCCCTCACTCTCTTTGTCTCTCTCTCGCTCTCTCCTTTTCTCTGTCTGTCTCTGTCTGTCTCTCTCTCTCTGTCTCTCTCTCTGTCTCTCTCTCTCTCTGTCTCTCTCTCTCTCTCTATGTCTCTCTCTCTCTGTCTCTGTCTCTCTGTCTCTCTCTCTCTCTCTATGTCTCTCTGTCTCTGTCTCTGTCTCTCTGTCTCTGTCTCTCTCTCTCCACAGACACTGCCAAAAGTCCCTCTGGCAATTTCTAAGGATTACGGGGTGCGATGCGAGTGAGATGGGGAGAAATGGCTTCACCAAGAGAGGAGGGAGCCCAGGGAATCCTCTCCCACAGAAAGCAGAGGAGGATGAAACCTTGCATGTATTCAGGGAGGAGTGAGCACTTGAGGCTATAGGGATTGAAGGGGAACGGGAGAGGAAGCAGGAATTGGGGGGGGGGGGGGGGGGGGGAGAGTTGTATAATATTGAATGGCAGACCAGGCAAATTGGCTGTACTCCTGGTGAAAAACCTGTTGGTGCTGGCCTTGAAGATTGACTGTGGGAGCATCTCCAACTCTCTCGGGGGGGGGGGGAGAGAGAATTCCAGCCACTCACTCATCCTGTCCTCTCCCCCTCTCAGCCCTGAAAGGTCAGTCCTGTGTCCTCACCCCCATCCTGTGTCCTCAGTCAGCGGACTCAGCATCTCAGTGACCCCTCAGGATCCCGTATTTCTCAATCTGATCACCTCCCATCCTCCAGGGAGAGAGAGAGAGAGAGCCCATCCAATACCCTCGTAAGAGCTAGGAACAGGAGGAGACGGTTCAGCCCCTCAGGCCCACACTGACCCATCTGCACCGATTCCACTCCCCAGCACTTGTCTTGGATATGTCTGGACACCGCAAGCTGAAACGTCAGCTCTGTTTCTGTATCTGGACCTGCTGAGTTTCTCACTGTTTCAGAGCTCCAACATTCCTAGTTTTCCGTTTCAGCCTCCAGGCAGATCCGGACAGTAACTTTGAATCCGGCCCTTTCAAGTTACAGACTGAAGGTGCAGCCCGAGCACTTTGCCGATGGGTTGCTCACTGATCTGCCTGGGTGGTGTCCCAATTCACTGCTCTTTCGCACCCACCACAGATACCTTTCAGAGACAATCCCACTGCTTCGGAAATGTTCAGTTGCCTCTCTCGTTCTCCCTCCCCTTCTCAATCCCCACCTCTCTCTCTCGCTCGTGCTCTCTCTCTCTCTTCCCCCCCCACCTCTCCCTCCCCATTTCTCTCACTCTCTCTATCTCTCTCGCAAACTCTCTTTCCTTCCTCCTCTCTTTCCCTCACTCTTCCTCTCCCCCCTCTCCTCCTCCCTGTCCCACTCTCTCCATCTCCCTTTCTCTCCACCTCTCTCCTCCCTTCCTTTCCCTCTCCCTCCCTCTCTTTTTCTCCCCATCACCCTCTCACACACCCCTTTCTTCCCCCCTCCCCTTCCCTCCCTTTCTATCTCTCTCCTTCCCTCCCTCCCTCTCCATTTCTCTCTCTGTCCTTACTCTCTTTCCCCTTCCCTCTCTCCCTATTTCTCTCTCTCTCCTTTCCTTCCTCTCTCTCCTTCCCTCCCTCTCCATTTCTCTCTCTCTCCTTACCTTTGGCTCTGTCTTTCCTTGCCTCCCTCCTTGTCCATTTCTTTCTCTCTCCCTCACTCTGTCTGCCCCTTTCCCTTCCTCTCTCCCTCCTTCCCTTCCTCTCCATCTCTCTCTCCCTCCCTCCCTCTATGTCTCCTTCCCTCCCTTTCTCTCTCTCCTTCCCCCACTCTCCATCCCTCAGTCTCTCTCTTCCCATCCCTCAATCTCCATCTCTCTCACATTCCTTCTCTGCCTCCTCCCCTCTCTCTCTCTCCCTCCTCCTCTCTCTCCCTCCTTCCCTCCCTTTCCATCTCCCTCTCTCCCTCTCCATCTCCCTCTCTCTCTCCTCCCTCCCTCTGCCTGAGCACAGCTGTCGGTTTCTGACCCTCGTATTTAGAGGTTCTGATTGGATTTAGAAATGTGATCTGACTGAGGCGATTAAAACGTTAAAAGGATTGAACACGGGCAGCAGTGAGGGCTCCTTATGAAGAGAGATGGAGCAGTTTAAGCCAATGCTCCCTAGTGTTCATAGGAACAAATGAATGATCCAATGGAGGTCTGTACGATGCTAAAGGGGGGGGGATAGACAAATACAGAGGATGTCTCCTCACATGGGGAACAAACTAGAACAAGAAGTTATCGTTTCAGGCTTTAACACAGATATGGGGAGGAATGGCTTCTTTCAAAGTGGGGTGAATCTGTGGAATTCACTCCCCCCCCCCCCCACTCCCCAGAGTGTGTGGGGAGGTGGGTACTGAGTAACTGTGAGGGGATGGACAGATGTTTAATCAGTAACAGGTTGAAGGGAGCGGGGGGCAGGAGAGTGGAGTTGAGGCCGAGATGAGATCAGCCATTGATTGGCGGAGCAGGGCCGGAGGGGCTGAACGGCCACAGCTCTTCTGCTGCGTGGGGCAACACCATTCCACTCGTCTGGCCTACACACGGGACCTCCGACACCTCCCTCTCTCCTTCTGAGCCACTCCACTCGGAAATATATCAGCCACCACCCCCCACCAGTTGTTCCTTCCGTGTGGCTGGTATCCCTCCCTCAGGGCATTGTGGGTCGACCCACAGCACATGGAACCCATGACAATTCAAGATGGCGGCTCACCACCCCCTTCTCAAGGAGCAGAAAATGCTGGGCCCGGCCAGCGACACCCGCATCCCGTTTATAGATAAATCATGAGAGAACCACAGAATTATTTCTCATTGTGCTGTTGGAAGGGATTCCACAATGTGCGGGGAACATCGTATTAAGATTGATAGCAGGCTTTTCCAGAGAGGTTTGGGGGGGGGGGGTTGGTGGTTGGAATCACATCAGGACTTACACAAACGGGTTGTGAAAATCTAAATCTGTCTCCCTCAAAATGCTGTGGACATTGGGACAGAAGGAGTCAGTCAGTCAGATCAAAGATTCTTGGAGGAAGTTCATCGAGCCCAGGACAGCGGGTAGGATTCAACTCTGGATGACCTTTCAACCCCGCCATTCACTGAGACTGTAGCGGTTCTGGAGCCCGAACCAATCATAATTTCGGCCAATCCGCTCGCGTAATCTCTCAGCGGAAGGTCAGTGCCCCCCCCCGCCCCAGCCGGCCAGGTACACAGTCCCTGTGTCTGGCTGATGAGACTGCAACAGCATTGCCTGAGCCTGGCCACCAGCGTACAGTCTGCAGCCCCGCGTCTGCAAGGCTCAGAGCCAAGGGCAGGCCGTCAGATGCGTTCCGGTGACCGGGCGACAGGTGCAGGACGGTCCCGAGCGCAGAGACAGCCATTTTGAGGTGTTGTAGTGCGGCCTGATGACTGGAAGCCACACAGCGACCTGCTCCCAACCGATGAAAGAGACGGGTCTCTGTCAGTTTGAGTCCCTTGGCAGTTCGAGGTGGCCGGTCTGTCTTATTTAAAGGAAGGTATCCTTTCATTGGAGGGAGCTCCGAGGAGATTCACTGGGATGATCCCTGTCTTAACAACAAAGAGTAAACAGAGTTAAAAATCACACAACACCAGGTTATAGTCCAACAGGTTTAATTGGAAGCACTATCTTTCGGAGCGACGCTCCTTCATCTGATGAAGGAGCATCGCTGGTGTTGTGTGATTTTTAACTTTGTATACCCCAGTCCAACACCGGCATCTCCGAATCAAGGGTAAACAGGATGGGACTCTAGTCTAGAAGCACACAAGGTGATCTTGTTGAATCATAGCAGATTCTCAAGGGGCTTGACAGGGTCAATGCTGAGAGGGTGCTCCCCCCTCATGGGAGGGTCGACGACCAGTGGGCACAGTCTCACAATAAAGGGAGGGGCCACTTGTGATTAGACACAGGCCCTTCGGCCCAATGAGTCCACACCGACCCTCCGAAGTGTAACCCAACCAGACCCAGTCCCCTACCCTATATTTACCCCTGACTAAAGCACCGAACATGATGGGGCAATTTAGCACGGCCAATCCCATCCTAACCTGCACATCCCTGGGCACTATGGGACAATTTAGCACGGCCAATCCACCCTAACCTGCACATCCCTGGGCACTATGGGACAATTTAGCACGGACAATCCACCCTAACCTGCTCATCCCTGGGCACTATGGGATAATTTAGCATGGCCAATCCACCCTAACCTGCACATCCCTGGGCACTATGGGACAATTTAGCATGGCCTATCCACCCTAACCTGCACATCCCTGGGCACTATGGGACAATTTAGCACGGCCAATCCACCCTAACCTGCACATCCCTGGGCACTATGGGACAATTTAGCACGGCCAATCCACCCTAACCTGCACATCCCTGGGCACTATGGGACAATTTAGCATGGCCAATCCACCCTAACCTGCACATCCCTGGGCACTATGGGACAATTTTGCACAGCCAATCCACCCTAACCTGCACATCCCTGGGCACTATGGGACAATTTAGCACGGCCAATCCACCCTAACCTGCACATCTTTGGACTGTAGGAGGAAACCCCACATAGACAGTCGCCTGAGGCTAGAATCGAACCTGGGTCCCTGGCGCTGTGGGGCAGCAGTGCTAACCACTGAGCCACTGTGCTGCCCCAAAGATGTGGAGGAATGTCCTCTCCCAGAGGGATTTTGGGACTCATTGCCACAGCGAGCTGTGGGAGTCGAACCAACGAGTATATTCAAGGCTGTGATAGATTGGTGATCAGTCAGGGAATCAAGGGTGACGGGGAAGGGCAGGAATATCGGATCAGCTGCCATCCTATTGAATGGCTGAGGAGGGGCGGAATGGCCTGCTCCTTTCCTTTCTCTTAGAATTCCCTGTTGGTCATCAGAATCCTTTGGTCCTGTGGTATACATTGATATTGGGCATTCCTGCCTTTCAAACAAGAACAGCAATTGATAGAAAAACTCAGCAGGTCTGGCAGCATCTGCGGAGAGAGAAAGCAGAGTTCTCGAGTGACCCTTCCTCTGAACTGATTGCCGCTCGGAAAATGTTGGCATATATGCAGACGCTGGGGTGGGAGGGAGGAGTAAACAACAGGTAGGTATGGTGCCCATAGAGAGAGAGAGAGAACAGCACTAGGGCAGACAGAGGACTGGGTGAAGGGCACACAGGGGCATGAATAACTCCTCATGGGCACCGTTAGTGACTGATAATACATTGGTTGCGGTAACAGCCCTTGTGAGGGCTGTGTGAGAGAGCGTGAGTGTGTGTCGGTGTGTGAGGGAGTGTGTGTGTGAGAGAGTCTTTGAGGGCTGTGTGTTTGTGTGTGTATGGGGGGGGGTGAGTGTGTATGTGCGTGTGTGTTGTGTGGTGAGTGTGTGTGTCCCTGGGTCTCTCTCTTTCTCTCTCTCTGTCCCTCAGTCTCTCTCTCTCTCTCACTCTCTCTTTCTCTGTCTCTCCCTGGGTCTCTCTCTCTCTCGCTCTCTATCTGTCACTGAGTCTCTCTCTCTCTCTCCCTGGGTCCCTCTTTCTCTCTCTCTCTCCCTGGGTCCCTCTCTCTCTCTCTCTCTCTCTCTCCCTGGGTCTCTCTCTCTCTCTCTGTCTCTCCCTGGGTCCCTCTCTCTCTCTCTCTCTCCTCTCTCTCTCTCTCCCTCTCTCTCTCTCTCGCTCGCTGTGAGAGTTTCTCTGGAACCTGCTGTGCTTTCTGATCTGATGCTAACTGGGACCCTCTGAGTGATTTTGTGCTCCCTCCCTCCCTCCCTCCCTCAGGTGCTGAAGGACCTGCCCTGCATTGAGGGCCGTCCGGGAGCCTCCCTATCGCCCCTGGACTTTGACGAGCTGGAGAGGGAGCTACGGGCCAGGCACGTGGACGAGATCACGCCAGAGGACATCATGTCAGCCGCCATGTATCCCAAAGTCTTCGATGACTTCAAGGACTTCACCGCTCAGTTTGGACCCGTCGAGTGCCTCAACACTCGCCTCTTCTTAGAGGGACCCAAAATCGCCGAGGTGTTCCAGGTGAGGGACCAACAACAACAGAGCCAGCAGCCCTGAGGCCATTCAGCCCCACTGGCTCTGAGCTAGACACAGCCGCCTGCAACTCTTTTTCTCATTGGTTCATGGGATGTGGGCTGGGCCAGTATTTTAGTTACTCAAGAGGGCAGAATTCCCAATTGGATTTAGAGTTGGACAGCACGGAAACAGACCCTTCGGCCCGTCTCGTCCAGATATCCTACATCAACCTAGGCCCATTTGCCAGCATTTGGCCCATATCCACTCCCGCCTCACCAACCCCTTCCTGTTCATACACCCAGTGGAGAAAGTGGGGACTGCAGATGCTGGAGATCAGAGTCCAAGCGTGTGGTGCTGGAAAAACACAGCTGCATCCGAGGAGCAGGAGAATTGACGTTTCGGGCATAAGCCATTCATCAGGAATGTGGGAGTAAGGTGGGGCTGAGAGATAAATGAGAGGGTGGGGCTGGGGGTGAGGTAGCTGGGGAAGCGATAGGTCAATGCAGGTGGGGGGTTGGGATGATGGTGGTAGGTAGCAGAGGGTGGAGGTGGGAAGGAAGGTGGACAGGTAGGACAGTTGAAGAGGGCAGAGGGGGCATTGGAGGGTTGGATCTGCTGGGGGGGTGGACGAGGGGAGATGAGGGAGCTGATGAAGTTGCTGTTGATGCCGTGTGATTGGAGGGTCCCAAGGCAGAAGACGAGGCGTCTGTCCTCCAGGTGTCAGGGGGTGGTGAGGGTTTGGCGGTGGAGGACTAGTGTGTCCTTGGCGGAGGGGGGGAGGGGGACTTGAGGTGGTCGGCCAAATGGCGGTGGGGTTGTTTGGTGCGTGTGTCCCAGAGACGTTCCTTGAGACGTTCCGCCAGTTGGCGTCACGTCTGCCCAATGTGGAGGAGACCTCATCGAGAGCAACGGACACAGTCGGTGAGGTGTGGAAGGATCCTTTGGGGCCTTGGATGGAGGGATGGGAGGAGGCATCACTGGTTTCCTCATCTCCCCTCCCCCCACCTCCTCCCTGATCCAACTGTCCAACTCCCCCCCCACCCCCGTCCTCTTTAACTGTCCGACCTGTCCATCTTCCTTCCCAGCTCTGTGCTCCACCCTCCACTCCGACCAATCATCACCACCCACCACCTGAATCGACCTATCGCCTTGCCAGCTTCCTCACCCCCGCCACCCAGCTCCCAATTGACCTCTCAGCCCCACCCCCCACTTCCCCCCACATTCCTGATGAAAGGCTGATGCCCGAAACGTCGACTGTCCTGCTCCTCGGATGTTGCCTGACCGGCTGTGCTTTTCCAGCAACACACTCTTCAACTCTCTCCACGTACCCATCCAGATGCCTCTTAAATGTTGTCATTGGACCAGCCTCCACCACATCCTCTGGCAGCACATTCCACATGTGTCCCACCCTCTGCGTGTAAAAGTTGTCCCTTTTCCCATCTCACCACAATTCCCGGGACTCAGGGATTGCAGTGGACAGCTCGTGTGAAGATGTGAAAACATTGAATTCAGGGCATGGTGCTGGGAGAGTAAACTTGGAACAGCTCTGCATCAGAACGGCCTGTTCAGAGAGTAAAGCTCCAGAATGGGAACGCATCTTCGAGGAGGCTGGGGACGGAACTGGCAGGAAAACCCACAGACAGTTAGCACACACAACAAAGTAAGCACAAGTTATATTTTCCCACCCTCTCCAGACTTGTCGTCACGTGTTGGAGCCACGCACAGGGTAGTAACTCACAGAGTCCAGAAGAGGGACCATTACTCTGTATCTAACCCCATGCTGTCCCTGTCCTGGGGAGGGTTTGATGGGGGACAGTGTAGAGTGAGCTTTACTCTGTATCTAACCCTGTGCTGTCCCTGTCCTGGGGAGTGTTTGATGGGGGACAGTGTAGAGAGAGTTTTACTCTGTATCTAACCCCGTGCTGTCCCTGTCCTGGGGAGTGTCTGATGGGGGGACAGTGTAGAGAGAACTTTACTCTGTATCTAACCCCGTACTGTCCTTGTCCTGGGGAGAGATTGATGGGGGGGGACAGTGTAGAGGGAGCTTTACTCTGTATCTAACCCCATTCTGTCCCTGTCCTGGGGAGTATTTGCTGCGGGACAGTGTAGAGGGAGCTTTACTCTGTATCTAACCCCGTGCTGTCCTTGTCCTGGGGAGTGTCTGATGGGGGGGGGACAGTGTAGAGAGAACTTTACTCTGTATCTAACCCCGTTCTGTCCTTGTCCTGGGGAGTGTCTGATGGGGGGGGGACAGTGTAGAGAGAACTTTACTCTGTATCTAACCCCGTACTGTCCCTGTCCTGGGGAGTGTTTGATGGGGGGACAGTGTAGAGAGAGCTTTACTCTGTATCTAACCCCGTGCTGTCCCTGTCCTGGGGAGTGTTTGATGGGGGACAGTGTAGAGGGAGCTTCACTCTGTATCTAACCCAGTGCTGTCCCGGTCCTGGGAAGTGTTTGATGGGGTCAGTGTAGAGGGAGCTTTACTCTGTATCTAACCCCGTGCTGTCCTTGTCCTGGCAACTGTTTGATGGGGGGGGAACAGTGTAGAGGAAGCTTTACTCTGTATCTAACCCAGTGCTGTCCCTGTCCTGGTGAGTGTTTGATGGGGTCAGTGTAGAGGGAGCTTTACTCTGTATCTAACCCCGTGCTGTCCTTGTCCTGGCGAGTGTTTGATAGGAGACAGTGTAGAGGGGGTTTTACTCTGTATCTAACCCTGTGCTGTCCCTGTCCTGGGGAGTGTTTGATGGGGGACAGTGTAGAGGGAGCTTCACTCTGTATCTAACCCAGTGCTGTCCCAGTCCTGGGAAGTGTTTGATGGGGTCAGTGTAGAGTGAGCTTTACTCTGTATCTAACCCCGTGCTGTCCCGGTCCTGGGAAGTGTTTGATGGGGTCAGTGTAGAGGGAGCTTTACTCTGTATCTAACCCCGTGCTGTCCTTGTCCTGGCAACTGTTTGATGGGGGGAACAGTGTAGAGGAAGCTTTACTCTGTATCTAACTCCATGCTGTCCCTGTCCTGGGAGTGTTTGATAGGAGACAGTGTAGAGGGGATTTTACTCTATATCTAACCCTGTGCTGTCCCTGTCCTGGGGAGTGTTTGATGGGGGACAGTGTAGAGGGAGCTTCACTCTGTATCTAACCCAGTGCTGTCCCAGTCCTGGGAAGTGTTTGATGGGGTCAGTGTAGAGTGAGCTTTACTCTGTATCTAACCCCGTGCTGTCCCTGTCCTGGGGAGTGTTTGATGGGAGGGACAGTGTAGAGAGAGCTTTACTCTGTATCTAACCCTGTGCTGTCCCTGTCCTGGGGAGTGTTTGATGGGGGGGACAGCGTAGAGTGAGCTTTACTCTGTATCTAACCCCGGGCTGTCCTTGTCCTGGGGAGTGTTTGATGGGGTCAGTGTAGAGGGAGCTTTACTCTGTATTTAACCCCGTGCTGTCCCTGTCCTGGGGAGGGTTTGATGCGGGACAGTGTAGAGGGAGCTTTACTCTGTATCTAACCCCGTACTGAGGGTGAGACGACTTTAAGAGTGTTGACCTGCTCACTGGATTGAGGGATCCAGGATTGAAGTTCCTTTGGCCGTCTGACAATCACCTATCGCTCTGGAAGACAGTCAAGCGACCAATTGAAGGAGGAGAAATTGAGTATTCATGAAGCACCTCATTAAAGCTAAGATTTTGATGTCATTAGCAAGAGCAGTCTGGGACTGTCGTCGACACCAGTTAGAGTGAGTGATATGTTTATTTAGAATGTGCTTTCATGTCTTATCCAATTTAAAATAAAGTCATCAGCCTCCATCTCTCTGAGCCCTTGCTCATGTGAAATGGGTGCTGTATCCATTGCCCATTCTTGCCCCCCTCCCCTTGAGAAGGATGGGGATGAGCAGCCATCTTGAACCGCTGCAGTCCGTGTGCTGTGGGTCGACCCACAATGCCCCGGGGCAGAGAGTTCCAGGGTTCTGACCCAGCGACAGTGAAGGAACATCCGACTTATTTCCAAGTCGGGATGGGGAGTGGCTCGGAGGGGAGGTTGCAGGGGCCAGGTGGGGAATATCTCCACACCCTCCCGACTTGTGCCTTGCAGACAGGTTTTGGGGAGTCAGCAGGGGAGTTTCTTCCCGCAGTATTCCCAGCCTCTGACCTGCTCCTGCAGCCACTGTGTTCATGTGGAGACTCCACGTGGAGATTGTCTCTTATTGGAGATCGTCATTGCATTGTGTGGTGTGGGTGTGCTGGTTGCCACAAATCCTCAACAATAAACTGACTATCAGTTGTCAGTATGCCAACAGGGGCAGTGGCATGGTGGCTCAGTGGTTAGCACTGCTGCCTCACAGCACCAGGGAACCAGGTTCGATTCCAGCCTCTAGCGACTGTCTGTGTGGAGTTTGCACATTCTCCCCCGTGTCTGTGTGGGGTTTCCCCCAGCTGCTCCGCATTCCTCCCACAGTCCAAACATGTGCAGGTTAGGGTGGATTGGCCGTGCCAAATTGTCCCATAGTGTCCAGGGATGTGCAGGTTAGGGTGGATTGGCCGCGCTAAATTGTCCCATAGTGTCCAGGGATGTGCAGGTTAGGGTGGATTGGCCGCGCTAAATTGTCCCATAGTGCCCAGGGATGTGCAGGTTAGAGTGGATTGGCCGTGCTAAATTGTCCCATAGTGCCCAGGGATGTGCAGGTTAGGGTGGATTGGCCATGCTAAATTGTCCCATAGTGCCCAGGGATGTACAGGTTAGGGTGGATTGGCCGTGCTAAATTGTCCCATAGTGCTCAGGGATGTACAGGTTAGGGTGGATTGGCCGTGCTAAATTGCCCCATAGTGCTCAGGGATGTACAGGTTAGGGTGGATTGGCCGTGCCAAATTGTCCCATAGTGTCCAGGGATGCGCAGGTTAGAGTGGATTGGCCGTGCTAAATTGTCCCATAGTGCTCAGGGATGTACAGGTTAGGGTGGATTGGCCGTGCTAAATTGCCCCATAGTGCTCAGGGATGTGCAGGTTAGGGTGGATTGGCCATGCTAAATTGTCCCATAGTGCCCAGGGATGTACAGGTTAGGGTGGATTGGCCGTGCCAAATTGTCCCATAGTGCCCAGGGATGTGCAGGATAGGGTGGATTGGCCGTGCTAAATTGCCCCATAGTGCCCAGGAATGTGCAGGTTAGGGTGGATTGGCCGTGCTAAATTGTCCCATAGTGCCCAGGGATGTGCAGGTTAGGGTGGATTGGCCGTGCTAAATTGTCCCATAGTGCCCAGGGATGTGCAGGTTAGGGTGGATTGGCCGTGCTAAATTGTCCCATAGTGCCCAGGGATGTGCAGGTTAGGGTGGATTGGCCGTGTTAAATTGTCCCATAGTGTCCAGGGATGTGCAGGTTAGGGTGGATTGGCCATGTTAAATTGTCCCATAGTGCCCAGGGATGTGCAGGTTAGGGTGGATTGGCCGTGCTAAATTGTCCCATAGTGCCCAGGGATGTGCAGGTTAGGGTGGATTGGCCGTGTTAAATTGTCCCATAGTGTCCAGGGATGTGCAGGTTAGGGTGGATTGGACGTGCTAAATTGTCCCATAGTGTCCAGGGATGTGCAGGTTAGGGTGGATTGGCCGTGTTAAATTGTACCATAGTGCCCAGGGATGTGCAGGTTAGGGTGGATTGGCCATGCTAAATTGCCCCATAGTGCCCAGGGATGTGCAGGTTAGGGTGGATTGGACGTGCTAAATTGTCCCATAGTGCCCAGGGATGTGCAGGTTAGGGTGGATTGGCCATGCTAAATTGCCCCATAGTGCCCAGGGATGTGCAGGTTAGGGTGGATTGGCCGTGTTAAATTGTCCCATAGTGCCCAGGGATGTGCAGGTTAGGGTGAATTGGCCGTGCTAAATTGCCCCATAGTGTCCAGGGATGTGCAGGTTAGGGTGGATTGGCCGTGTTAAATTGTCCCATAGTGCCCAGGGATGTGCAGGTTAGGGTGAATTGGCCGTGCTAAATTGCCCCATAGTGTCCAGGGATGTGCAGGTTAGGGTGGATTGGCCGTGTTAAATTGTCCCATAGTGCCCAGGGATGTGCAGGTTAGGGTGGATTGGCCGTGCTAAATTGTCCCATAGTGCCCACGAATGTGCAGGTTAGGGTGGATTGGCCGTGTTAAATTGTCCCATAGTGCCCAGAGATGTGCAGGTTAGGGTGGATTGGCCGTGTTAAATTGTCCCATAGTGCCCAGGGATGTGCAGGTTAGGGTGGATTGGCCGTGTTAAATTGTCCCATAGTGCCCAGGGATGTGCAGGTTAGGGTGGATTGGCCGTGTTAAATTGTCCCATAGTGCCCAGGGATGTGCAGGTTAGGGTGGGTTGGCCATGTTAAATTGTCCATGTATCTGAATAGCAGAATTGACACCATTGTGAACAGAAAAAGGTATAAATCATGTAGCTTTTCCCCAGGATGGAGGAGTCTGAAACTCGACATCATAGACTGAAAGTGAGAGGGGAGAGATCGAAAGAGAGGTCATCCTTTGCACACCCAGGGTGGTCGAGTGTCTGGAACTGACTGGCATGGGTCGTGTTGGAGTCCAACAGTGTGACGCTGGAAAAGCACAGCCGGTCAGGCAGCATCCGAGGAGCAGGAGAGTCGACACATTCCTGAAGAAGGGCTTATGCCCGAAACATTGACTCTCCTGCTCCTCGGATGCTGCCTGACCTGCTGTGCTTTTCCAGCGGTCTCGACGCTGATCTCCAGCATCTGCAGTCCCCACTTTCTCCTGCAGGTGGTGGTGGAGGTGAGGGAAATTCTGTCACTTGAAGAAACATTTGGACCAGGATGGGATCAAACGCAGTCAAGTGGGACTGGGCAGCATGGAAAGGTTGGGCCGAAGGGCCTGATTTCAAAGCTGTCGACCTCTATGACTCTTTAAAAAAAAAAGAAATGGGGTTGAAGTTGCGATTGTGGACAACGAGAAAGAGACTAGAGAGAGGAACAACGCCAAATTGGTGGAGAGATCGCCGTTAGGAGAGACAGCAGGTCACATCTGTCTGAGCACAGGAGCCGCACACCCAGGGAAGTGCAGGATACTCACAGCAGGTTGTTTGACGTGACCTTTCCTTTCCAGGTTGAGCTGGAGAGAGGGAAGACGCTCCACATTAAAGCCCTTGCGCTGGGAGACCTGAACATGGCCGGGCAGAGGGAAGTGTTCTTTGAGATGAATGGTCAACTTCGCTCAGTGCTGGTCAAGGACACTCAGGCTATGAAGGTGAGTGGGCCGCGCGGCGGGGGACGGGGGGTGGGGGGAATAGAGGCTCCGACACGCTCCTCTGAATGGAGGCGCTACTGCAGCTCAAACCGAGGGATGGAAGAACAGTGCCCAAGTCTGGACGGTGGGTGGCTCAGGGGGGA
The DNA here is from genome assembly GCF_037043375.1 of Chiloscyllium plagiosum. NCBI lineage: Eukaryota > Metazoa > Chordata > Chondrichthyes > Orectolobiformes > Hemiscylliidae > Chiloscyllium > Chiloscyllium plagiosum. Next base: position 12,150,122 of record NW_028270184.1, on the reverse strand, counting down.
AAATGCAAGGGCTAGTGTTCCCACCTCCTTCCCGATGGAAGTGGCCGTGGGTTTGGAAGATGCTGCCTGAGGATCTTTGGTGAATTTCTGCAGGGCATCGTGTAGATGGCACACAGTGCTGCTACTGAGCGTCGGGGATGGAGGGAGGGGGGTGTTGAGCGGGGGCTGCTTTGTCCTGGAGTGTTGGAGCTGCCCCCCCCCCCCTCTCCCCCTCCAATCCTCACCCTCCTGACCTGTTGATGGTGGACCGGTTCTGAGGAGGGGAGTTACTCACCGCAGTATTCCCAGTTTCTGACCCGGTGTTGTCGCCTGTGTTAATATGACGGATCCAGTTGAACATATGGTCAATGGTAAACCCCAGGATCTCGATAGAAGGGGAACTTATTGCAAGGGACGACAGGGATCAGGGGATGAAGCTGATTGGTTGCTGGAGAGGGAGAACCAACAGGATCCCACTTAAATCCAATCTGAGAGCGGCGATAGATACATTTTTGTCAAAGCTAAAGCTTTCAGCAATATGGGCCAAAGGCAGCTTTATGGAGTATATACATAGATCAGTCATTGTCGCATTGAGTAGGGGCTGGAGGGGGTTACGGAGATAGGGAGGGGCTAGAGAGGGTCACAGAGATAGGAAGGGGGTAGAGGGGGTTACAGAGATAGGGAGGGCGTGTAGGGGCCGGAGGGTAGGGAGGAGGTGTAGGGGCTGGAGGGGGTCACAGAGATAGGGAGGGGCTGGAGGGAGTTACAGAGATAGGGAGGGGCTGGAGGGGGTCAAAGAGATAGGGAGGGGCTGGAGGGGGTTACAGAGATAGGGAGGGCGTGTAGGGGCCGGAGGGTGTTACAGAGATAGGGAGGGGGAGTAGGGGCTGGAGGGTCACAGAGATAGGGAGGGGTTTAGGGGCTGGAGGGGTTTACAGAGATAGGGAGGGGGTGTAGGGGCTGGAGGGGGTGACAGAGATAGGGAGGGTGTGTAGGGGCTGGAGGGGGTGACAGAGATAGGGAGGGGGTGTAGGGGCTGTAGGAGGTTACAGGGATAGGGAGGGGGTGTAGGGGCTGGAGGGGGTGACAGATATAGGGAGGGGGTGTAGGGGCTGTAGGAGGTTACAGGGATAGGGAGGGGGCGTAGAGGCTGGAGGGGGTGACAGAGATAGGGAGGGGCTGTAGCGGCTGGAGGGGGTGACTGGGATAGGGAGGGGGTGTAGTGGCTGGAGGGGATGACAGAGACAGGGAGGGCGTGTAGGGCCTGGGGGCGTTTATAGAGATGAGGTTCTGAAAAGATTAGAAATCATGGATAAAGAATTTCCAAGCGGGCGGGAGGATATACCACTAATTGGCCAAATTCTGTTAGAATGATAGATTCAGTTAGAGGGGCTGAATGGCCTCCACCTGCCCTTGTATTCATGGCCTGTATTTGATTTTGCACTGTTGCACCAGGCGAGAGATATCCCACTCGCAGCGAGGAGCAGCCATCTGTGAGTGGTTGGTTTCAGTGTGTGTTTTACAGACAGTAATACCGTCCACAGGCAGTGTGTCCACAGGCAGTGTGTCCACAGGCAGTGTGTGCACAGGCAGTGTGTGCACAGGCAGGGACATGATGAGTGCTGAGGTGCTGGGGCTTGGAGCAGGTTCAAACCTCAGGCACAAAGACAGAGAAACAGAGAAACAGCTCACAGCGGGCTCTCCCTTCCCCAGGGAACAGGAGCACCACTGTCCTGGTGCTCCGCTGCCACCTGGTGCCCAACCATGGAACAGGCAGTTCTCCCCCCTTCCCCGGCGAAAGTGCATTGTCACTATCTACAGTCCAATGGGTCTCACTCTGGTCTGGAGTCCAGCTGGCAAAGTGAGAGAGTCCGCACTAAAACCACCATCAGAACAGCCCTCTCAGATGGTCAGTACTGAGGGAGTGCCGCACTGTCGGAGGGTCAGTGCTGAGGGAGTGCCGCACTGTCAGAGGGTCAGTGCTGAGGGAATGCCGCACTGTCGGAGGGTCAGTGCTGAGGGAATGCCGCACTGTCAGAGGGTCAGTACTGAGGGAGTGCCGCACTGTCAGAGGGTCAGTGCTGAGGGAATGCCGCACTGTCGGAGGGTCAGTGCTGAGGGAATGCCGCACTGTCAGAGGGTCAGTACTGAGGGAGTGCCGCACTGTTGGATGGTCAGTACTGGGGAGTGCCAAACTGTCGGAGGGTCAGTACTGAGGGAGTGCCGCACTGTCAGAGAGTCAGTGCTGAGGGAGTGCCGCACTGTCAGAGAGTCAGTGCTGAGGGAGTGCCGCACTGTCGGAGGGTCAGTACTGAGGGAGCGCCGCACTGTCGGAGGGTCAGTACTGAGGGAGTGCTGCACTGTCAGAGGGTCAGTACTGAGGGAGTGCCACACTGTCGGAGGGTCAGTGCTGAGGGAGTGCCGCACTGTCGGAGGGTCAGTACTGAGGGAGCGCCGCACTGTCGGAGGGTCAGTACTGAGGGAGTGCTGCACTGTCAGAGGGTCAGTACTGAGGGAGTGCCACACTGTCGGAGGGTCAGTGCTGAGGGAGTGCCGCACTGTCGGAGGGTCAGTACTGAGGGAGTACTGCACTGTCGGAGGGTCAGTACTGAGGGAGTGCTGCACTGTCAGAGGGTCAGTACTGAGGGAGTGCCACACTGTCGGAGGGTCAGTGCTGAGGGAGTGCCGCACTGTCGGAGGGTCACTACTGAGGGAGTACTGCACTGTCGGAGGGTCAGTACTGAGGGAGTGCTGCACTGTCGGAGGGTCACTACTGAGGGAGTACTGCACTGTCGGAGGGACAGTACTGAGGGAGTGCCGCACTGTCGGAGGGTCAGTACTGAGGGAGTGCTGCACTGTCGGAGGGTCACTACTGAGGGAGTACTGCACTGTCGGAGGGTCAGTACTGAGGGAGTGCCGCACTGTCGGAGGGTCAGTACTGAGGGAGCGCCGCACTGTCAGAGGGTCAGTACTGAGGGAGCGCCGCACTGTCGGAGGGTCAGTACTGAGGGAGTGCCGCACTGTCGGAGGGTCAGTACTGGGGAGTGCCGCACTGTCGGAGGGTCAGTACTGAGGGAGTGCTGCACTGTCAGAGGGTCAGTACTGAGGGAGTGCCACACTGTCGGAGGGTCAGTGCTGAGGGAGTGCCACACTGTCGGAGGGTCAGTACTGGGGAGTGCTGCACTGTCAGAGGGTCAGTGCTGAGGGAGTGCCACACTGTCAGAGGGTCAGTGCTGAGGGAGTGCCACACTGTCGGAGGGTCAGTGCTGAGGGAGTGCCGCACTGTCGGAGGGTCAGTGCTGAGGGAGTGCGCACTGTCAGAGGGTCAGTACTGAGGGAGTGCCGCACTGTCGGAGGGTCAGTGCTGAGGGAGTGCGCATTGTCAGAGGGTCAGTACTGAGGGAGTGCCACACTGTCAGAGGGTCAGTGCTGAGGGAGTGCCACACTGTCGGAGGGTCAGTACTGAGGGATTGCCGCACTGTCAGAGGGTCAGTGCTGAGGGAGTGCCACACTGTCAGAGGGTCAGTGCTGAGGGAGTGCCACACTGTCAGAGGGTCCGTGCTGAGGGAGTGCCACACTGTCAGAGGGTCAGTGCTGAGGGAGTGCTGCACTGTCAGAGGGTCAATACTGAGGGAACGCCGCACTGTCAGAGGGTCAGTGCTGAGGGAGTGCCACACTGTCAGAGGGTCAGTGCTGAGGGAGTGCCACACTGTCGGAGGGTCAGTGCTGAGGGAGTGCCACACTGTCAGAGGGTCAGTACTGAGGGATTGCCGCACTGTCAGAGGGTCAGTGCTGAGGGAGCGCCGCACTGTCGGAGGGTCAGTACTGAGGGAGTGCCACACTGTCGGAGGGTCAGTACTGGGGAGTGCCGCACTGTCGGAGGGTCAGTACTGAGGGAGTGCTGCACTGTCAGAGGGTCAGTACTGAGGGAGTGCCACACTGTCGGAGGGTCAGTGCTGAGGGAGTGCCACACTGTCGGAGGGTCAGTACTGGGGAGTGCCGCACTGTCAGAGGGTCAGTGCTGAGGGAGTGCCACACTGTCAGAGGGTCAGTGCTGAGGGAGTGCCACACTGTCGGAGGGTCAGTGCTGAGGGAGTGCCGCACTGTCGGAGGGTCAGTGCTGAGGGAGTGCGCACTGTCAGAGGGTCAGTACTGAGGGAGTGCCGCACTGTCGGAGGGTCAGTGCTGAGGGAGTGCGCATTGTCAGAGGGTCAGTACTGAGGGAGTGCCGCACTGTCAGAGGGTCAGTGCTGAGGGAGTGCCACACTGTCAGAGGGTCAGTGCTGAGGGATTGCCGCACTGTCAGAGGGTCAGTGCTGAGGGAGTGCCACACTGTCAGAGGGTCAGTGCTGAGGGAGTGCCACACTGTCAGAGGGTCAGTGCTGAGGGAGTGCTGCACTGTCAGAGGGTCAATACTGAGGGAACGCCGCACTGTCAGAGGGTCAGTGCTGAGGGAGTGCCACACTGTCAGAGGGTCAGTGCTGAGGGAGTCCCACACTGTCGGAGGGTCAGTGCTGAGGGAGTGCCACACTGTCAGAGGGTCAGTACTGAGGGATTGCCGCACTGTCAGAGGGTCAGTGCTGAGGGAGTGCCACACTGTCAGAGGGTCAGTGCTGAGGGAGTGCCACACTGTCGGAGGGTCAGTACTGAGGGATTGCCGCACTGTCAGAGGGTCAGTGCTGAGGGAGTGCCACACTGTCAGAGGGTCAGTGCTGAGGGAACGCCGCACTGTCAGAGGGTCAGTGCTGAGGGAGTGCCACACTGTCAGAGGGTCAGTACTGAGGGATTGCCACACTGTCAGAGGGTCCGTACTGAGGGAGTTTAGATTAGATTACTTACAGTATGGAAACAGGCCCTTCGGCCCAACAAGTCCACACCGCCCCGCCGAAGCGCAAACCACCCATACCCCTGCATTTACCCCTTACCTAACACTACGGGCAATTTAGCATGGCCAATTCACCTGACCTGCACATCTTTGGATTGTGGGAGGAAACCGGAGCACCCGGAGGAAACCCCACGCAGACACGGGCAGAACGTGCAAACTCCACACAGTCAGTCACCTGAGGCGGGAATTGAACCTGGGTCTCTGGCTCTGTGAGGCAGCAGTGCTAACCACTGTGCCACCGTGCCGCCCAGTTGGAGGGTCAGTACTGAGGGAATGCCGCACTATCAGAGGGTCAGTGCTGAGGGAGTGCCGCACTGTCGGAGGGTCAGTACTGAGGGAGCGCCGCACTGTCAGAGGGTCAGTACTGAGGGAGCGCCGCACTGTCGGAGGGTCAGTACTGAGGGAGTGCCGCACTGTCGGAGGGTCAGTACTGGGGAGTGCCGCACTGTCGGAGGGTCAGTACTGAGGGAGTGCTGCACTGTCAGAGGGTCAGTACTGAGGGAGTGCCACACTGTCGGAGGGTCAGTGCTGAGGGAGTGCCACACTGTCGGAGGGTCAGTACTGGGGAGTGCCGCACTGTCAGAGGGTCAGTGCTGAGGGAGTGCCACACTGTCAGAGGGTCAGTGCTGAGGGAGTGCCACACTGTCGGAGGGTCAGTGCTGAGGGAGTGCCGCACTGTCGGAGGGTCAGTGCTGAGGGAGTGCGCACTGTCAGAGGGTCAGTACTGAGGGAGTGCCGCACTGTCGGAGGGTTAGTGCTGAGGGAGTGCGCATTGTCAGAGGGTCAGTACTGAGGGAGTGCCACACTGTCAGAGGGTCAGTGCTGAGGGAGTGCCACACTGTCGGAGGGTCAGTACTGAGGGATTGCCGCACTGTCAGAGGGTCAGTGCTGAGGGAGTGCCACACTGTCAGAGGGTCAGTGCTGAGGGAGTGCCACACTGTCAGAGGGTCAGTGCTGAGGGAGTGCCACACTGTCAGAGGGTCAGTGCTGAGGGAGTGCTGCACTGTCAGAGGGTCAATACTGAGGGAACGCCACACTGTCGGAGGGTCAGTGCTGAGGGAGTGCCACACTGTCAGAGGGTCAGTACTGAGGGATTGCCGCACTGTCAGAGGGTCAGTGCTGAGGGAGCGCCGCACTGTCGGAGGGTCAGTACTGAGGGAGTGCCGCACTGTCGGAGGGTCAGTACTGGGGAGTGCCGCACTGTCGGAGGGTCAGTACTGAGGGAGTGCTGCACTGTCAGAGGGTCAGTACTGAGGGAGTGCCACACTGTCGGAGGGTCAGTGCTGAGGGAGTGCCACACTGTCGGAGGGTCAGTACTGGGGAGTGCCGCACTGTCAGAGGGTCAGTGCTGAGGGAGTGCCACACTGTCAGAGGGTCAGTGCTGAGGGAGTGCCACACTGTCGGAGGGTCAGTGCTGAGGGAGTGCCGCACTGTCGGAGGGTCAGTGCTGAGGGAGTGCGCACTGTCAGAGGGTCAGTACTGAGGGAGTGCCGCACTGTCGGAGGGTCAGTGCTGAGGGAGTGCGCATTGTCAGAGGGTCAGTACTGAGGGAGTGCCGCACTGTCAGAGGGTCAGTGCTGAGGGAGTGCCACACTGTCAGAGGGTCAGTGCTGAGGGATTGCCGCACTGTCAGAGGATGAGTGCTGAGGGAGTGCCACACTGTCAGAGGGTCAGTGCTGAGGGAGTGCCACACTGTCAGAGGGTCAGTGCTGAGGGAGTGCTGCACTGTCAGAGGGTCAATACTGAGGGAACGCCGCACTGTCAGAGGGTCAGTGCTGAGGGAGTGCCACACTGTCAGAGGGTCAGTGCTGAGGGAGTCCCACACTGTCGGAGGGTCAGTGCTGAGGGAGTGCCACACTGTCAGAGGGTCAGTACTGAGGGATTGCCGCACTGTCAGAGGGTCAGTGCTGAGGGAGTGCCACACTGTCAGAGGGTCAGTGCTGAGGGAGTGCCACACTGTCGGAGGGTCAGTACTGAGGGATTGCCGCACTGTCAGAGGGTCAGTGCTGAGGGAGTGCCACACTGTCAGAGGGTCAGTGCTGAGGGAACGCCGCACTGTCAGAGGGTCAGTGCTGAGGGAGTGCCACACTGTCAGAGGGTCAGTACTGAGGGATTGCCACACTGTCAGAGGGTCCGTACTGAGGGAGTTTAGATTAGATTACTTACAGTATGGAAACAGGCCCTTCGGCCCAACAAGTCCACACCGCCCCGCCGAAGCGCAAACCACCCATACCCCTGCATTTACCCCTTACCTAACACTACGGGCAATTTAGCATGGCCAATTCACCTGACCTGCACATCTTTGGATTGTGGGAGGAAACCGGAGCACCCGGAGGAAACCCCACGCAGACACGGGCAGAACGTGCAAACTCCACACAGTCAGTCACCTGAGGCGGGAATTGAACCTGGGTCTCTGGCTCTGTGAGGCAGCAGTGCTAACCACTGTGCCACCGTGCCGCCCAGTTGGAGGGTCAGTACTGAGGGAATGCCGCACTATCAGAGGGTCAGTGCTGAGGGAGTGCCGCACTGTCGGAGGGTCAGTACTGAGGGAGCGCCGCACTGTCAGAGGGTCAGTACTGAGGGAGCGCCGCACTGTCGGAGGGTCAGTACTGAGGGAGTGCCGCACTGTCGGAGGGTCAGTACTGGGGAGTGCCGCACTGTCGGAGGGTCAGTACTGAGGGAGTGCTGCACTGTCAGAGGGTCAGTACTGAGGGAGTGCCACACTGTCGGAGGGTCAGTGCTGAGGGAGTGCCACACTGTCGGAGGGTCAGTACTGGGGAGTGCCGCACTGTCAGAGGGTCAGTGCTGAGGGAGTGCCACACTGTCAGAGGGTCAGTGCTGAGGGAGTGCCGCACTGTCGGAGGGTCAGTACTGAGGGAGTGCCGCACTGTCAGAGGGTCAGTACTGGGGGAGTGCTGCACTGTCGGAGGATCAGTACTGAGGGAGTGCTGCACTGTCGGTGGGTCAATACTGAGGGAACGCCGCACTGTCGGAGGGTCAGGACTGAGGGAGTGCTGCACTGTCGGAGGGTCAGTGCTGAGGGAGTGCCGCACTGTCAGAGGGTCAGTGCTGAGGGAGTGCCGCACTGTCAGAGAGTCAGTACTGAGGGAGTGCTGCTCTGTCAGAGGGTCAGTACTGAGGGGGCACTGCACTGTCAGAGGGTCAGTACTGAAGGAGTGCTGCACTGTCAGAGGGTCAGTACTGAGGGAGTGCTGCTCTGTCAGAGGGTCAGTACTGAGGGGGCACTGCACTGTCTGAGGGTCAGTGCTGAGGGAGTGCCGCACTGTCGGAGGGTCAGTACTGAGGGAGTGCCGCACTGTCAGAGGGTCAGCACTAAGGGAGTGCCTCACTGTCGGAGGGTCAGTGCTGAGGGAATGCCGCACTGTCAGAGGGTCAGTACTGAGGAAGTGCTGTGTTGTCAGAGGGTCAGTACTGAGGGAGTGCCGCACTGTCGGAGGGTCAGTGCTGAGGGAGTGCTGCACAGTTGGAGGGTCAGTACTGAGGGAGTGCTGCACTGTCAGAGGGTCAGTGGTGAGGGAGTGCCGCACTGTCAGAGGGTCAGTACTGAGGGAGTGCTGCTCTGTCAGAGGGTCAGTGCTGAGGGAACGCCGCACTGTCGGAGGGTCAGTACTGAGGGGGCACTGCACTGTCTGAGGGTCAGCACTGAGGGAGTGCCGCACTGTCAGAGGGTCAGCACTGAGGGAGTGCCACACTGTCAGAGGGTCAGTGCTGAGGGAGTGCCACACTGTCGGAGGGTCAGTGCTGAGGGAGTGCCGCACTGTCGGAGGGTCAGTGCTGAGGGAGTGCGCACTGTCAGAGGGTCAGTACTGAGGGAGTGCCGCACTGTCGGAGGGTTAGTGCTGAGGGAGTGCGCATTGTCAGAGGGTCAGTACTGAGGGAGTGCCACACTGTCAGAGGGTCAGTGCTGAGGGAGTGCCACACTGTCGGAGGGTCAGTACTGAGGGATTGCCGCACTGTCAGAGGGTCAGTGCTGAGGGAGTGCCACACTGTCAGAGGGTCAGTGCTGAGGGAGTGCCACACTGTCAGAGGGTCAGTGCTGAGGGAGTGCCACACTGTCAGAGGGTCAGTGCTGAGGGAGTGCTGCACTGTCAGAGGGTCAATACTGAGGGAACGCCACACTGTCGGAGGGTCAGTGCTGAGGGAGTGCCACACTGTCAGAGGGTCAGTACTGAGGGATTGCCGCACTGTCAGAGGGTCAGTGCTGAGGGAGCGCCGCACTGTCGGAGGGTCAGTACTGAGGGAGTGCCGCACTGTCGGAGGGTCAGTACTGGGGAGTGCCGCACTGTCGGAGGGTCAGTACTGAGGGAGTGCTGCACTGTCAGAGGGTCAGTACTGAGGGAGTGCCACACTGTCGGAGGGTCAGTGCTGAGGGAGTGCCACACTGTCGGAGGGTCAGTACTGGGGAGTGCCGCACTGTCAGAGGGTCAGTGCTGAGGGAGTGCCACACTGTCAGAGGGTCAGTGCTGAGGGAGTGCCACACTGTCGGAGGGTCAGTGCTGAGGGAGTGCCGCACTGTCGGAGGGTCAGTGCTGAGGGAGTGCGCACTGTCAGAGGGTCAGTACTGAGGGAGTGCCGCACTGTCGGAGGGTCAGTGCTGAGGGAGTGCGCATTGTCAGAGGGTCAGTACTGAGGGAGTGCCGCACTGTCAGAGGGTCAGTGCTGAGGGAGTGCCACACTGTCAGAGGGTCAGTGCTGAGGGATTGCCGCACTGTCAGAGGGTCAGTGCTGAGGGAGTGCCACACTGTCAGAGGGTCAGTGCTGAGGGAGTGCCACACTGTCAGAGGGTCAGTGCTGAGGGAGTGCTGCACTGTCAGAGGGTCAATACTGAGGGAACGCCGCACTGTCAGAGGGTCAGTGCTGAGGGAGTGCCACACTGTCAGAGGGTCAGTGCTGAGGGAGTCCCACACTGTCGGAGGGTCAGTGCTGAGGGAGTGCCACACTGTCAGAGGGTCAGTACTGAGGGATTGCCGCACTGTCAGAGGGTCAGTGCTGAGGGAGTGCCACACTGTCAGAGGGTCAGTGCTGAGGGAGTGCCACACTGTCGGAGGGTCAGTACTGAGGGATTGCCGCACTGTCAGAGGGTCAGTGCTGAGGGAGTGCCACACTGTCAGAGGTTCAGTGCTGAGGGAACGCCGCACTGTCAGAGGGTCAGTGCTGAGGGAGTGCCACACTGTCAGAGGGTCAGTACTGAGGGATTGCCACACTGTCAGAGGGTCCGTACTGAGGGAGTTTAGATTAGATTACTTACAGTATGGAAACAGGCCCTTCGGCCCAACAAGTCCACACCGCCCCGCCGAAGCGCAAACCACCCATACCCCTGCATTTACCCCTTACCTAACACTACGGGCAATTTAGCATGGCCAATTCACCTGACCTGCACATCTTTGGATTGTGGGAGGAAACCGGAGCACCCGGAGGAAACCCCACGCAGACACGGGCAGAACGTGCAAACTCCACACAGTCAGTCACCTGAGGCGGGAATTGAACCTGGGTCTCTGGCTCTGTGAGGCAGCAGTGCTAACCACTGTGCCACCGTGCCGCCCAGTTGGAGGGTCAGTACTGAGGGAATGCCGCACTATCAGAGGGTCAGTGCTGAGGGAGTGCCGCACTGTCGGAGGGTCAGTACTGAGGGAGTGCTGCACTGTCAGAGGGTCAGTACTGAGGGAGTGCCACACTGTCGGAGGGTCAGTGCTGAGGGAGTGCCACACTGTCGGAGGGTCAGTACTGGGGAGTGCTGCACTGTCAGAGGGTCAGTGCTGAGGGAGTGCCACACTGTCAGAGGGTCAGTGCTGAGGGAGTGCCACACTGTCGGAGGGTCAGTGCTGAGGGAGTGCCGCACTGTCGGAGGGTCAGTGCTGAGGGAGTGCGCACTGTCAGAGGGTCAGTACTGAGGGAGTGCCGCACTGTCGGAGGGTCAGTGCTGAGGGAGTGCGCATTGTCAGAGGGTCAGTACTGAGGGAGTGCCACACTGTCAGAGGGTCAGTGCTGAGGGAGTGCCACACTGTCGGAGGGTCAGTACTGAGGGATTGCCGCACTGTCAGAGGGTCAGTGCTGAGGGAGTGCCACACTGTCAGAGGGTCAGTGCTGAGGGAGTGCCACACTGTCAGAGGGTCCGTGCTGAGGGAGTGCCACACTGTCAGAGGGTCAGTGCTGAGGGAGTGCTGCACTGTCAGAGGGTCAATACTGAGGGAACGCCGCACTGTCAGAGGGTCAGTGCTGAGGGAGTGCCACACTGTCAGAGGGTCAGTGCTGAGGGAGTGCCACACTGTCGGAGGGTCAGTGCTGAGGGAGTGCCACACTGTCAGAGGGTCAGTACTGAGGGATTGCCGCACTGTCAGAGGGTCAGTGCTGAGGGAGCGCCGCACTGTCGGAGGGTCAGTACTGAGGGAGTGCCACACTGTCGGAGGGTCAGTACTGGGGAGTGCCGCACTGTCGGAGGGTCAGTACTGAGGGAGTGCTGCACTGTCAGAGGGTCAGTACTGAGGGAGTGCCACACTGTCGGAGGGTCAGTGCTGAGGGAGTGCCACACTGTCGGAGGGTCAGTACTGGGGAGTGCCGCACTGTCAGAGGGTCAGTGCTGAGGGAGTGCCACACTGTCAGAGGGTCAGTGCTGAGGGAGTGCCACACTGTCGGAGGGTCAGTGCTGAGGGAGTGCCGCACTGTCGGAGGGTCAGTGCTGAGGGAGTGCGCACTGTCAGAGGGTCAGTACTGAGGGAGTGCCGCACTGTCGGAGGGTCAGTGCTGAGGGAGTGCGCATTGTCAGAGGGTCAGTACTGAGGGAGTGCCGCACTGTCAGAGGGTCAGTGCTGAGGGAGTGCCACACTGTCAGAGGGTCAGTGCTGAGGGATTGCCGCACTGTCAGAGGGTCAGTGCTGAGGGAGTGCCACACTGTCAGAGGGTCAGTGCTGAGGGAGTGCCACACTGTCAGAGGGTCAGTGCTGAGGGAGTGCTGCACTGTCAGAGGGTCAATACTGAGGGAACGCCGCACTGTCAGAGGGTCAGTGCTGAGGGAGTGCCACACTGTCAGAGGGTCAGTGCTGAGGGAGTCCCACACTGTCGGAGGGTCAGTGCTGAGGGAGTGCCACACTGTCAGAGGGTCAGTACTGAGGGATTGCCGCACTGTCAGAGGGTCAGTGCTGAGGGAGTGCCACACTGTCAGAGGGTCAGTGCTGAGGGAGTGCCACACTGTCGGAGGGTCAGTACTGAGGGATTGCCGCACTGTCAGAGGGTCAGTGCTGAGGGAGTGCCACACTGTCAGAGGGTCAGTGCTGAGGGAACGCCGCACTGTCAGAGGGTCAGTGCTGAGGGAGTGCCACACTGTCAGAGGGTCAGTACTGAGGGATTGCCACACTGTCAGAGGGTCCGTACTGAGGGAGTTTAGATTAGATTACTTACAGTATGGAAACAGGCCCTTCGGCCCAACAAGTCCACACCGCCCCGCCGAAGCGCAAACCACCCATACCCCTGCATTTACCCCTTACCTAACACTACGGGCAATTTAGCATGGCCAATTCACCTGACCTGCACATCTTTGGATTGTGGGAGGAAACCGGAGCACCCGGAGGAAACCCCACGCAGACATGGGCAGAACGTGCAAACTCCACACAGTCAGTCACCTGAGGCGGGAATTGAACCTGGGTCTCTGGCTCTGTGAGGCAGCAGTGCTAACCACTGTGCCACCGTGCCGCCCAGTTGGAGGGTCAGTACTGAGGGAATGCCGCACTATCAGAGGGTCAGTGCTGAGGGAGTGCCGCACTGTCGGAGGGTCAGTACTGAGGGAGCGCCGCACTGTCAGAGGGTCAGTACTGAGGGAGCGCCGCACTGTCGGAGGGTCAGTACTGAGGGAGTGCCGCACTGTCGGAGGGTCAGTACTGGGGAGTGCCGCACTGTCGGAGGGTCAGTACTGAGGGAGTGCTGCACTGTCAGAGGGTCAGTACTGAGGGAGTGCCACACTGTCGGAGGGTCAGTGCTGAGGGAGTGCCACACTGTCGGAGGGTCAGTACTGGGGAGTGCCGCACTGTCAGAGGGTCAGTGCTGAGGGAGTGCCACACTGTCAGAGGGTCAGTGCTGAGGGAGTGCCACACTGTCGGAGGGTCAGTGCTGAGGGAGTGCCGCACTGTCGGAGGGTCAGTGCTGAGGGAGTGCGCACTGTCAGAGGGTCAGTACTGAGGGAGTGCCGCACTGTCGGAGGGTTAGTGCTGAGGGAGTGCGCATTGTCAGAGGGTCAGTACTGAGGGAGTGCCACACTGTCAGAGGGTCAGTGCTGAGGGAGTGCCACACTGTCGGAGGGTCAGTACTGAGGGATTGCCGCACTGTCAGAGGGTCAGTGCTGAGGGAGTGCCACACTGTCAGAGGGTCAGTGCTGAGGGAGTGCCACACTGTCAGAGGGTCAGTGCTGAGGGAGTGCCACACTGTCAGAGGGTCAGTGCTGAGGGAGTGCTGCACTGTCAGAGGGTCAATACTGAGGGAACGCCACACTGTCGGAGGGTCAGTGCTGAGGGAGTGCCACACTGTCAGAGGGTCAGTACTGAGGGATTGCCGCACTGTCAGAGGGTCAGTGCTGAGGGAGCGCCGCACTGTCGGAGGGTCAGTACTGAGGGAGTGCCGCACTGTCGGAGGGTCAGTACTGGGGAGTGCCGCACTGTCGGAGGGTCAGTACTGAGGGAGTGCTGCACTGTCAGAGGGTCAGTACTGAGGGAGTGCCACACTGTCGGAGGGTCAGTGCTGAGGGAGTGCCACACTGTCGGAGGGTCAGTACTGGGGAGTGCCGCACTGTCAGAGGGTCAGTGCTGAGGGAGTGCCACACTGTCAGAGGGTCAGTGCTGAGGGAGTGCCACACTGTCGGAGGGTCAGTGCTGAGGGAGTGCCGCACTGTCGGAGGGTCAGTGCTGAGGGAGTGCGCACTGTCAGAGGGTCAGTACTGAGGGAGTGCCGCACTGTCGGAGGGTCAGTGCTGAGGGAGTGCGCATTGTCAGAGGGTCAGTACTGAGGGAGTGCCGCACTGTCAGAGGGTCAGTGCTGAGGGAGTGCCACACTGTCAGAGGGTCAGTGCTGAGGGATTGCCGCACTGTCAGAGGGTCAGTGCTGAGGGAGTGCCACACTGTCAGAGGGTCAGTGCTGAGGGAGTGCCACACTGTCAGAGGGTCAGTGCTGAGGGAGTGCTGCACTGTCAGAGGGTCAATACTGAGGGAACGCCGCACTGTCAGAGGGTCAGTGCTGAGGGAGTGCCACACTGTCAGAGGGTCAGTGCTGAGGGAGTCCCACACTGTCGGAGGGTCAGTGCTGAGGGAGTGCCACACTGTCAGAGGGTCAGTACTGAGGGATTGCCGCACTGTCAGAGGGTCAGTGCTGAGGGAGTGCCACACTGTCAGAGGGTCAGTGCTGAGGGAGTGCCACACTGTCGGAGGGTCAGTACTGAGGGATTGCCGCACTGTCAGAGGGTCAGTGCTGAGGGAGTGCCACACTGTCAGAGGGTCAGTGCTGAGGGAACGCCGCACTGTCAGAGGGTCAGTGCTGAGGGAGTGCCACACTGTCAGAGGGTCAGTACTGAGGGATTGCCACACTGTCAGAGGGTCCGTACTGAGGGAGTTTAGATTAGATTACTTACAGTATGGAAACAGGCCCTTCGGCCCAACAAGTCCACACCGCCCCGCCGAAGCGCAAACCACCCATACCCCTGCATTTACCCCTTACCTAACACTACGGGCAATTTAGCATGGCCAATTCACCTGACCTGCACATCTTTGGATTGTGGGAGGAAACCGGAGCACCCGGAGGAAACCCCACGCAGACACGGGCAGAACGTGCAAACTCCACACAGTCAGTCACCTGAGGCGGGAATTGAACCTGGGTCTCTGGCTCTGTGAGGCAGCAGTGCTAACCACTGTGCCACCGTGCCGCCCAGTTGGAGGGTCAGTACTGAGGGAATGCCGCACTATCAGAGGGTCAGTGCTGAGGGAGTGCCGCACTGTCGGAGGGTCAGTACTGAGGGAGTGCTGCACTGTCAGAGGGTCAGTACTGAGGGAGTGCCACACTGTCGGAGGGTCAGTGCTGAGGGAGTGCCACACTGTCGGAGGGTCAGTACTGGGGAGTGCTGCACTGTCAGAGGGTCAGTGCTGAGGGAGTGCCACACTGTCAGAGGGTCAGTGCTGAGGGAGTGCCACACTGTCGGAGGGTCAGTGCTGAGGGAGTGCCGCACTGTCGGAGGGTCAGTGCTGAGGGAGTGCGCACTGTCAGAGGGTCAGTACTGAGGGAGTGCCGCACTGTCGGAGGGTCAGTGCTGAGGGAGTGCGCATTGTCAGAGGGTCAGTACTGAGGGAGTGCCACACTGTCAGAGGGTCAGTGCTGAGGGAGTGCCACACTGTCGGAGGGTCAGTACTGAGGGATTGCCGCACTGTCAGAGGGTCAGTGCTGAGGGAGTGCCACACTGTCAGAGGGTCAGTGCTGAGGGAGTGCCACACTGTCAGAGGGTCCGTGCTGAGGGAGTGCCACACTGTCAGAGGGTCAGTGCTGAGGGAGTGCTGCACTGTCAGAGGGTCAATACTGAGGGAACGCCGCACTGTCAGAGGGTCAGTGCTGAGGGAGTGCCACACTGTCAGAGGGTCAGTGCTGAGGGAGTGCCACACTGTCGGAGGGTCAGTGCTGAGGGAGTGCCACACTGTCAGAGGGTCAGTACTGAGGGATTGCCGCACTGTCAGAGGGTCAGTGCTGAGGGAGCGCCGCACTGTCGGAGGGTCAGTACTGAGGGAGTGCCACACTGTCGGAGGGTCAGTACTGGGGAGTGCCGCACTGTCGGAGGGTCAGTACTGAGGGAGTGCTGCACTGTCAGAGGGTCAGTACTGAGGGAGTGCCACACTGTCGGAGGGTCAGTGCTGAGGGAGTGCCACACTGTCGGAGGGTCAGTACTGGGGAGTGCCGCACTGTCAGAGGGTCAGTGCTGAGGGAGTGCCACACTGTCAGAGGGTCAGTGCTGAGGGAGTGCCACACTGTCGGAGGGTCAGTGCTGAGGGAGTGCCGCACTGTCGGAGGGTCAGTGCTGAGGGAGTGCGCACTGTCAGAGGGTCAGTACTGAGGGAGTGCCGCACTGTCGGAGGGTCAGTGCTGAGGGAGTGCGCATTGTCAGAGGGTCAGTACTGAGGGAGTGCCGCACTGTCAGAGGGTCAGTGCTGAGGGAGTGCCACACTGTCAGAGGGTCAGTGCTGAGGGATTGCCGCACTGTCAGAGGGTCAGTGCTGAGGGAGTGCCACACTGTCAGAGGGTCAGTGCTGAGGGAGTGCCACACTGTCAGAGGGTCAGTGCTGAGGGAGTGCTGCACTGTCAGAGGGTCAATACTGAGGGAACGCCGCACTGTCAGAGGGTCAGTGCTGAGGGAGTGCCACACTGTCAGAGGGTCAGTGCTGAGGGAGTCCCACACTGTCGGAGGGTCAGTGCTGAGGGAGTGCCACACTGTCAGAGGGTCAGTACTGAGGGATTGCCGCACTGTCAGAGGGTCAGTGCTGAGGGAGTGCCACACTGTCAGAGGGTCAGTGCTGAGGGAGTGCCACACTGTCGGAGGGTCAGTACTGAGGGATTGCCGCACTGTCAGAGGGTCAGTGCTGAGGGAGTGCCACACTGTCAGAGGGTCAGTGCTGAGGGAACGCCGCACTGTCAGAGGGTCAGTGCTGAGGGAGTGCCACACTGTCAGAGGGTCAGTACTGAGGGATTGCCACACTGTCAGAGGGTCCGTACTGAGGGAGTTTAGATTAGATTACTTACAGTATGGAAACAGGCCCTTCGGCCCAACAAGTCCACACCGCCCCGCCGAAGCGCAAACCACCCATACCCCTGCATTTACCCCTTACCTAACACTACGGGCAATTTAGCATGGCCAATTCACCTGACCTGCACATCTTTGGATTGTGGGAGGAAACCGGAGCACCCGGAGGAAACCCCACGCAGACATGGGCAGAACGTGCAAACTCCACACAGTCAGTCACCTGAGGCGGGAATTGAACCTGGGTCTCTGGCTCTGTGAGGCAGCAGTGCTAACCACTGTGCCACCGTGCCGCCCAGTTGGAGGGTCAGTACTGAGGGAATGCCGCACTATCAGAGGGTCAGTGCTGAGGGAGTGCCGCACTGTCGGAGGGTCAGTACTGAGGGAGCGCCGCACTGTCAGAGGGTCAGTACTGAGGGAGCGCCGCACTGTCGGAGGGTCAGTACTGAGGGAGTGCCGCACTGTCGGAGGGTCAGTACTGGGGAGTGCCGCACTGTCGGAGGGTCAGTACTGAGGGAGTGCTGCACTGTCAGAGGGTCAGTACTGAGGGAGTGCCACACTGTCGGAGGGTCAGTGCTGAGGGAGTGCCACACTGTCGGAGGGTCAGTACTGGGGAGTGCCGCACTGTCAGAGGGTCAGTGCTGAGGGAGTGCCACACTGTCAGAGGGTCAGTGCTGAGGGAGTGCCACACTGTCGGAGGGTCAGTGCTGAGGGAGTGCCGCACTGTCGGAGGGTCAGTGCTGAGGGAGTGCGCACTGTCAGAGGGTCAGTACTGAGGGAGTGCCGCACTGTCGGAGGGTTAGTGCTGAGGGAGTGCGCATTGTCAGAGGGTCAGTACTGAGGGAGTGCCACACTGTCAGAGGGTCAGTGCTGAGGGAGTGCCACACTGTCGGAGGGTCAGTACTGAGGGATTGCCGCACTGTCAGAGGGTCAGTGCTGAGGGAGTGCCACACTGTCAGAGGGTCAGTGCTGAGGGAGTGCCACACTGTCAGAGGGTCAGTGCTGAGGGAGTGCCACACTGTCAGAGGGTCAGTGCTGAGGGAGTGCTGCACTGTCAGAGGGTCAATACTGAGGGAACGCCACACTGTCGGAGGGTCAGTGCTGAGGGAGTGCCACACTGTCAGAGGGTCAGTACTGAGGGATTGCCGCACTGTCAGAGGGTCAGTGCTGAGGGAGCGCCGCACTGTCGGAGGGTCAGTACTGAGGGAGTGCCGCACTGTCGGAGGGTCAGTACTGGGGAGTGCCGCACTGTCGGAGGGTCAGTACTGAGGGAGTGCTGCACTGTCAGAGGGTCAGTACTGAGGGAGTGCCACACTGTCGGAGGGTCAGTGCTGAGGGAGTGCCACACTGTCGGAGGGTCAGTACTGGGGAGTGCCGCACTGTCAGAGGGTCAGTGCTGAGGGAGTGCCACACTGTCAGAGGGTCAGTGCTGAGGGAGTGCCACACTGTCGGAGGGTCAGTGCTGAGGGAGTGCCGCACTGTCGGAGGGTCAGTGCTGAGGGAGTGCGCACTGTCAGAGGGTCAGTACTGAGGGAGTGCCGCACTGTCGGAGGGTCAGTGCTGAGGGAGTGCGCATTGTCAGAGGGTCAGTACTGAGGGAGTGCCGCACTGTCAGAGGGTCAGTGCTGAGGGAGTGCCACACTGTCAGAGGGTCAGTGCTGAGGGATTGCCGCACTGTCAGAGGGTCAGTGCTGAGGGAGTGCCACACTGTCAGAGGGTCAGTGCTGAGGGAGTGCCACACTGTCAGAGGGTCAGTGCTGAGGGAGTGCTGCACTGTCAGAGGGTCAATACTGAGGGAACGCCGCACTGTCAGAGGGTCAGTGCTGAGGGAGTGCCACACTGTCAGAGGGTCAGTGCTGAGGGAGTCCCACACTGTCGGAGGGTCAGTGCTGAGGGAGTGCCACACTGTCAGAGGGTCAGTACTGAGGGATTGCCGCACTGTCAGAGGGTCAGTGCTGAGGGAGTGCCACACTGTCAGAGGGTCAGTGCTGAGGGAGTGCCACACTGTCGGAGGGTCAGTACTGAGGGATTGCCGCACTGTCAGAGGGTCAGTGCTGAGGGAGTGCCACACTGTCAGAGGGTCAGTGCTGAGGGAACGCCGCACTGTCAGAGGGTCAGTGCTGAGGGAGTGCCACACTGTCAGAGGGTCAGTACTGAGGGATTGCCACACTGTCAGAGGGTCCGTACTGAGGGAGTTTAGATTAGATTACTTACAGTATGGAAACAGGCCCTTCGGCCCAACAAGTCCACACCGCCCCGCCGAAGCGCAAACCACCCATACCCCTGCATTTACCCCTTACCTAACACTACGGGCAATTTAGCATGGCCAATTCACCTGACCTGCACATCTTTGGATTGTGGGAGGAAACCGGAGCACCCGGAGGAAACCCCACGCAGACACGGGCAGAACGTGCAAACTCCACACAGTCAGTCACCTGAGGCGGGAATTGAACCTGGGTCTCTGGCTCTGTGAGGCAGCAGTGCTAACCACTGTGCCACCGTGCCGCCCAGTTGGAGGGTCAGTACTGAGGGAATGCCGCACTATCAGAGGGTCAGTGCTGAGGGAGTGCCGCACTGTCGGAGGGTCAGTACTGAGGGAGCGCCGCACTGTCAGAGGGTCAGTACTGAGGGAGCGCCGCACTGTCGGAGGGTCAGTACTGAGGGAGTGCCGCACTGTCGGAGGGTCAGTACTGGGGAGTGCCGCACTGTCGGAGGGTCAGTACTGAGGGAGTGCTGCACTGTCAGAGGGTCAGTACTGAGGGAGTGCCACACTGTCGGAGGGTCAGTGCTGAGGGAGTGCCACACTGTCGGAGGGTCAGTACTGGGGAGTGCCGCACTGTCAGAGGGTCAGTGCTGAGGGAGTGCCACACTGTCAGAGGGTCAGTGCTGAGGGAGTGCCGCACTGTCGGAGGGTCAGTACTGAGGGAGTGCCGCACTGTCAGAGGGTCAGTACTGGGGGAGTGCTGCACTGTCGGAGGATCAGTACTGAGGGAGTGCTGCACTGTCGGTGGGTCAATACTGAGGGAACGCCGCACTGTCGGAGGGTCAGGACTGAGGGAGTGCTGCACTGTCGGAGGGTCAGTGCTGAGGGAGTGCCGCACTGTCAGAGGGTCAGTGCTGAGGGAGTGCCGCACTGTCAGAGAGTCAGTACTGAGGGAGTGCTGCTCTGTCAGAGGGTCAGTACTGAGGGGGCACTGCACTGTCAGAGGGTCAGTACTGAAGGAGTGCTGCACTGTCAGAGGGTCAGTACTGAGGGAGTGCTGCTCTGTCAGAGGGTCAGTACTGAGGGGGCACTGCACTGTCTGAGGGTCAGTGCTGAGGGAGTGCCGCACTGTCGGAGGGTCAGTACTGAGGGAGTGCCGCACTGTCAGAGGGTCAGCACTAAGGGAGTGCCTCACTGTCGGAGGGTCAGTGCTGAGGGAATGCCGCACTGTCAGAGGGTCAGTACTGAGGAAGTGCTGTGTTGTCAGAGGGTCAGTACTGAGGGAGTGCCGCACTGTCGGAGGGTCAGTGCTGAGGGAGTGCTGCACAGTTGGAGGGTCAGTACTGAGGGAGTGCTGCACTGTCAGAGGGTCAGTGGTGAGGGAGTGCCGCACTGTCAGAGGGTCAGTACTGAGGGAGTGCTGCTCTGTCAGAGGGTCAGTGCTGAGGGAACGCCGCACTGTCGGAGGGTCAGTACTGAGGGGGCACTGCACTGTCTGAGGGTCAGCACTGAGGGAGTGCCGCACTGTCAGAGGGTCAGCACTGAGGGAGTGCCACACTGTCAGAGGGTCAGTGCTGAGGGAGTGCCACACTGTCGGAGGGTCAGTGCTGAGGGAGTGCCGCACTGTCGGAGGGTCAGTGCTGAGGGAGTGCGCACTGTCAGAGGGTCAGTACTGAGGGAGTGCCGCACTGTCGGAGGGTTAGTGCTGAGGGAGTGCGCATTGTCAGAGGGTCAGTACTGAGGGAGTGCCACACTGTCAGAGGGTCAGTGCTGAGGGAGTGCCACACTGTCGGAGGGTCAGTACTGAGGGATTGCCGCACTGTCAGAGGGTCAGTGCTGAGGGAGTGCCACACTGTCAGAGGGTCAGTGCTGAGGGAGTGCCACACTGTCAGAGGGTCAGTGCTGAGGGAGTGCCACACTGTCAGAGGGTCAGTGCTGAGGGAGTGCTGCACTGTCAGAGGGTCAATACTGAGGGAACGCCACACTGTCGGAGGGTCAGTGCTGAGGGAGTGCCACACTGTCAGAGGGTCAGTACTGAGGGATTGCCGCACTGTCAGAGGGTCAGTGCTGAGGGAGCGCCGCACTGTCGGAGGGTCAGTACTGAGGGAGTGCCGCACTGTCGGAGGGTCAGTACTGGGGAGTGCCGCACTGTCGGAGGGTCAGTACTGAGGGAGTGCTGCACTGTCAGAGGGTCAGTACTGAGGGAGTGCCACACTGTCGGAGGGTCAGTGCTGAGGGAGTGCCACACTGTCGGAGGGTCAGTACTGGGGAGTGCCGCACTGTCAGAGGGTCAGTGCTGAGGGAGTGCCACACTGTCAGAGGGTCAGTGCTGAGGGAGTGCCACACTGTCGGAGGGTCAGTGCTGAGGGAGTGCCGCACTGTCGGAGGGTCAGTGCTGAGGGAGTGCGCACTGTCAGAGGGTCAGTACTGAGGGAGTGCCGCACTGTCGGAGGGTCAGTGCTGAGGGAGTGCGCATTGTCAGAGGGTCAGTACTGAGGGAGTGCCGCACTGTCAGAGGGTCAGTGCTGAGGGAGTGCCACACTGTCAGAGGGTCAGTGCTGAGGGATTGCCGCACTGTCAGAGGGTCAGTGCTGAGGGAGTGCCACACTGTCAGAGGGTCAGTGCTGAGGGAGTGCCACACTGTCAGAGGGTCAGTGCTGAGGGAGTGCTGCACTGTCAGAGGGTCAATACTGAGGGAACGCCGCACTGTCAGAGGGTCAGTGCTGAGGGAGTGCCACACTGTCAGAGGGTCAGTGCTGAGGGAGTCCCACACTGTCGGAGGGTCAGTGCTGAGGGAGTGCCACACTGTCAGAGGGTCAGTACTGAGGGATTGCCGCACTGTCAGAGGGTCAGTGCTGAGGGAGTGCCACACTGTCAGAGGGTCAGTGCTGAGGGAGTGCCACACTGTCGGAGGGTCAGTACTGAGGGATTGCCGCACTGTCAGAGGGTCAGTGCTGAGGGAGTGCCACACTGTCAGAGGTTCAGTGCTGAGGGAACGCCGCACTGTCAGAGGGTCAGTGCTGAGGGAGTGCCACACTGTCAGAGGGTCAGTACTGAGGGATTGCCACACTGTCAGAGGGTCCGTACTGAGGGAGTTTAGATTAGATTACTTACAGTATGGAAACAGGCCCTTCGGCCCAACAAGTCCACACCGCCCCGCCGAAGCGCAAACCACCCATACCCCTGCATTTACCCCTTACCTAACACTACGGGCAATTTAGCATGGCCAATTCACCTGACCTGCACATCTTTGGATTGTGGGAGGAAACCGGAGCACCCGGAGGAAACCCCACGCAGACACGGGCAGAACGTGCAAACTCCACACAGTCAGTCACCTGAGGCGGGAATTGAACCTGGGTCTCTGGCTCTGTGAGGCAGCAGTGCTAACCACTGTGCCACCGTGCCGCCCAGTTGGAGGGTCAGTACTGAGGGAATGCCGCACTATCAGAGGGTCAGTGCTGAGGGAGTGCCGCACTGTCGGAGGGTCAGTACTGAGGGAGTGCCGCACTGTCAGAGGGTCAGTACTGGGGGAGTGCTGCACTGTCGGAGGATCAGTACTGAGGGAGTGCTGCACTGTCGGTGGGTCAATACTGAGGGAACGCCGCACTGTCGGAGGGTCAGGACTGAGGGAGTGCTGCACTGTCGGAGGGTCAGTGCTGAGGGAGTGCCGCACTGTCAGAGGGTCAGTGCTGAGGGAGTGCCGCACTGTCAGAGAGTCAGTACTGAGGGAGTGCTGCTCTGTCAGAGGGTCAGTACTGAGGGGGCACTGCACTGTCTGAGGGTCAGTGCTGAGGGAGTGCCGCACTGTCGGAGGGTCAGTACTGAGGGAGTGCCGCACTGTCAGAGGGTCAGCACTAAGGGAGTGCCTCACTGTCGGAGGGTCAGTGCTGAGGGAATGCCGCACTGTCAGAGGGTCAGTACTGAGGAAGTGCTGTGTTGTCAGAGGGTCAGTACTGAGGGAGTGCCGCACTGTCGGAGGGTCAGTGCTGAGGGAGTGCTGCACAGTTGGAGGGTCAGTACTGAGGGAGTGCTGCACTGTCAGAGGGTCAGTGGTGAGGGAGTGCCGCACTGTCAGAGGGTCAGTACTGAGGGAGTGCTGCTCTGTCAGAGGGTCAGTGCTGAGGGAACGCCGCACTGTCGGAGGGTCAGTACTGAGGGGGCACTGCACTGTCTGAGGGTCAGCACTGAGGGAGTGCCGCACTGTCAGAGGGTCAGCACTGAGGGAGTGCCGCACTGTCGGAGGGTCAGTGCTGAGGGAATGCCGCACTGTCAGAGGGTCAGTACTGAGGGAGTGCCGCACTGTTGGAGGGTCAGTGCTGAGGGAGTGCTGCACAGTTGGAGGGCCAATACTGAGGGAGTGCTGCACAGTTGGAGGGTCAATACTGAGGGAGTGCTGCACTGTCAGAGGGTCAGTGGTGAGGGAGTGCCGCACTGTCAGAGGGTCAGTACTGAGGAAGTGCCGCACAGTCGGAGGGTCAGTGCTGAGGGAGTGGCGTAATGTCGGATGGTCAGTACTGAGGGAGTGTTACCCCTTCAGATCGTCAGTACTGAGGGAGCACCACACAGTCGGAGGGTCAGTACTGAGGGAGTGCCGCACAGTCAGAGCGTCTGTACTGAGGGAGTGCCGCACCGTCGGAGAGCCAGTGCTGAGGGAGTGCCGCACTGTCGGAGGGTCATTGCTGAGGGAGTGCTGCACTGTCGGAGGGTCAGTACTGAGGGAGAACCGCACTCTCAGAGGGTCAGTACTGAAGGAGTGCTGCACTTCGGATGGTCAGTTCTGAGGGAGTGCTGCACTGTCGGAGGGTCAGTACTGAGGGAGTGCTGCACTTTCGGAGGGTCAGTACTAAGGGAGTGCCGCACTCTCAGAGGGTCAGTACTGAGGGAGTGCTGCACTTCGGATGGTCAGTACTGAGGGAGTGCTGCACTGTCAGAGGGTCAGTACTGAGGGGGCACTGCACTGTCGGAGGGTCAGTACTGAGGGAGAACCGCACTGTCGGAGGGTCAGTACTGAGGGAGTGCCGCACTGTCAGAGAGTCAGTACTGAGAGAGTGCCGCACTGTCGGCGGGTCAGTACTGAGGGAGTGCCGCACTGTCGGAGGGTCAGTACTGAGGGAGTGCCGCACTGTCGGACGGTCAGTACTGAGGGAGTGCCGCACTGTCGGACGGTCAGTGCTGAGGGAGTGCCGCTATGTCGGCGGGTCAGTACTGAGGGAGTGCCGCACTGTCGGAGGGTCAGTACTGAGGGAGTGCCGCACTGTCGGACGGTCAGTACTGAGGGAGTGCCGCACTGTCGGAGGGTCAGTACTGAGGGAGTGCCGCACTGTCGGACGGTCAGTACCGAGGGAGTGCCGCACTGTCGGACGGTCAGTGCTGAGGGAGTGCCGCACTGTCGGAGGGTCAGTACTGAGGGAGTGCCGCACTGTCGGAGGGTCAGTACTGAGGGAGTGCAGCACTGTCAGAGAGTCAGTACTGAGAGAGTGCCGCACTGTCGGGGGTCAGTACTGAGGGTGTGCCGCACTGTCGGACGGTCAGTGCTGAGGGAGTGCCGCACTGTCGGATGGTCAGTGCTGAGGGAGTGCCGCACTGTCGGCGGGTCAGTACTGAGGGAGTGCCGCACTGTCGGAGGGTCAGTACTGAGGGAGTGCCGCACTGTCGGCGGGTCAGTACTGAGGGAGTGCCGCACTGTCGGAGGGTCAGTACTGAGGGAGTGCCGCACTGTCGGACGGTCAGTACTGAGGGAGTGCCGCACTGTCGGACGGTCAGTGCTGAGGGAGTGCCGCACTGTCGGCGGGTCAGTACTGAGGGAGTGCCGCACTGTCGGAGGGTCAGTACTGAGGGAGTGCCGCACTGTCGGCGGGTCAGTACTGAGGGAGTGCCGCACTGTCGGAGGGTCAGTACTGAGGGAGTGCCGCACTGTCGGACGGTCAGTACTGAGGGAGTGCCGCACTGTCGGACGGTCAGTGCTGAGGGAGTGCCGCACTGTCGGCGGGTCAGTACTGAGGGAGTGCCGCACTGTCGGCGGGTCAGTACTGAGGGAGTGCCGCACTGTCGGAGGGTCAGTACTGAGGGAGTGCCGTACTGTCGGAGGGTCAGTACTGAGGGAGCGCCGCACTGTCGGAGGGTCAGTACTGAGGGAGTGCCGCACTGTCGGATGGTCAGTACTGAGGGAGTGCCGCACTGTCGGAGGGTCAGTACTGAGGGAATGCCGCACTGTCGGCGGGTCAGTACTGAGGGAGTGCCGCACTGTCGGAGGGTCAGTACTGAGGGAGTGCCGCACTGTCGGACGGTCAGTGCTGAGGGAGTGCCGCACTGTCGGACGGTCAGTGCTGAGGGAGTGCCGCACTGTCGGCGGGTCAGTACTGAGGGAGTGCCGCACTGTCGGACGGTCAGTACTGAGGGAGTGCCGCACTGTCGGAGGGTCAGTACTGAGGGAGTGCCGCACTGTCGGCGGGTCAGTACTGAGGGAGTGCCGCACTGTCGGAGGGTCAGTGCTGAGGGAGCGCCGCACTGTCAGAGGGTCAGTACTGAGGGAGTGCCGCACTGTCGGAGGGTCAGTGCTGAGGGAGCGCCGCACTGTCAGACCACTGTGAGGGAGTACAGGAAAGGTTTCCCAGCCTGATCCCTGGGTTGGCAGGACTGAAGTATGAAGAGAGACCGTATCGGTTTCAGACTGTACTGACTGGGGAGTTAGACTGATGAGGAGGGGGACTCTCAGAGAAACCTATAAATGTCTTCACTCGAGTGGACAGGCCAACGCAGGGTGTCCCTCTGTTCTGGGGGTTTGATGAATGGACACAATCTCATTCATCGCGAGTGGGAGGGGGAGAAAGCTCTTCTCTCCTGCGATTGTGCATCTTCGGAGTTCTCTTGCCCAGAACGGTGTGGAATCTCCCCCATTCAATGTATCATCGCCTGGGACAGTGGAGACTCGAGGACTGGGAGGACTCAGGGATCAGGCGGAAAGTGGATCTTTTATATTTGTTCTTTGGCCGAGCATTTTTTGGCTTGTCCCGAATTTTCCCGAGAGTAAGTGGGGGGTAGAATTGCAGCCACATTCTGACCAGGCATGAATTTACAGCGTGTTGGGATAGGCTGGAGGGGCAGAATGGCCTCTAGCTGCCCCTAATGGTGCCTGGGGATGACATTGTTAAAGTGGGGCGCGGAGGTGAGGGCCGTTCACAACCCTGTCTAACCATTCTGATTCCGCTTTCTCTCTCCATCACCTTTCTCCCTCCCTCGTCCACACACTCCCTTTTTCTCTCCTTCCCTCTCTGTCTCCCTCCCTCTCTCTCTCTGTTCCTCACCCCCCTCCCCCTCTCTCCTCTTCTGTCTCGCCCACTCCAATTCTCTCTTCTTGCCTGTCTGTCTCACTCTCCTCCCCGAATCTGCTCCACCTCTCTAACCCTTTCACCCCCTCTCCCACTCTCCTACACCACTCCATCTCTCTCTTTCCCTCTCTATCCGTCTCCCACTCTCTCTCTCTTCATCTCTCTCTCCTTCCCTTTCTCTCTCATCCTGCCCTTCTTGGTCTCTCTCTCTCTCTCTCTCTCTGACTCTCTCTCTCCCCCCTTCTCTCTCTATTCCTCCCTCTCTCCATTCCTCCCTCCCTCCATCCCTCACTCTCCCTCTCCCCATCCCTCTCTCCTTCCCTTTCTCTTGCTCTGCCCCTCTCGATCTCTCCCTCCCTCCCTCTCCCCATCCCTCTCTCTATCCCTCCCTCTCCCCATCCCTCTCTCTCCCCCTCACTCTCTGTCCCCATCCCTCCCTCTCCCCCTCACTCTCTGTCCCCATCCCTCCCTCTCCCCATCCCTCTCTGTCCCTCTCCCCATCCCTCTGTCCCTCTCCCCATCCCTCTGTCCCTCTCCCCATCCCTCCCTCTCCCCATCCCTCTCTGTCCCTCTCCCTATCCCTCCCTCTCCCCATCCCTCACTATCCCTCTCCCAATCCCTCCCTCTTCCCATCCCTCTCTCTCCCCATCCCTCTCTCTCCCCATCCCTCCCTCTCCCCATCACTCCCTCTCCCCATCCCTCACTATCCCTCTCCCAATCCCTCCCTCTTCCCATCCCTCTCTCTCCCCATCCCTCCCTCTCCCCACTCCTCTCTGTCCCTCTTCCCAGCCCTCCCTCTCCCCATCCCTCCCTCTCCCCATCCCTCTCTCTCCCCATCCCTCTCTCTCCCCATCCCTCTCTCTCCCCATCCCTCCCTCTCCCCATCCCTCTCTGTCCCCATCCCTCTCTGTCCCCATCCCTCTCTCTCCCCAACCCTCTCTCTCCCCATCCCTCCCTCTCCCCATCCCTCCCTCTCCCCATCCCTCTCTGTCCCTCTCCCCATCCCTCCCTCTCCCCATCCCTCTCTGTCCCTCTCCCCATCCCTCTCTGTCCCCATCCCTCCCTCTCCCCATCCCTCTCTGTCCCTCTCCCCATCCCTCCCTCTCCCCATCCCTCTCTGTCCCCATCCCTCCCTCTCCCCATCCCTCTCTGTCCCTCTCCCCATCCCTCTCTGTCCCCATCCCTCCCTCTCCCCATCCCTCTCTGTCCCTCTCCCCATCCCTCTCTCTTCCCATCCCTCCCTCTCCCCATCCCTCTCTGTCCCCATCCCTCCCTCTCCCCATCCCTCTCTGACCCCCTCCCTCTCCCCATCCCTCTCTGTCCTTCTCCCCATCCCCCTCTCTCCCCATCCCTCTCTCTCCCCATCCCTCTCTCTCCCCATCCCTCTCTCTCCCCCTCCCTCTCTCTCCCCCTCCCTCTCTCTCCCCATCCCTCTCTCTCCCCATCCCTCTCTGTCCCCATCCCTCCCTCTCCCCATCCCTCTCTGTCCCTCTCCCCATCCCTCCCTCTCCCCATCCCTCTCTGTCCCTCTCCCCATCCCTCTCTGTCCCCATCCCTCCCTCTCCCCATCCCTCTCTGTCCCTCTCCCCATCCCTCCCTCTCCCCATCCCTCTCTGTCCCCATCCCTCCCTCTCCCCATCCCTCTCTGTCCCTCTCCCCATCCCTCTCTGTCCCCATCCCTCCCTCTCCCCATCCCTCTCTGTCCCTCTCCCCATCCCTCTCTCTTCCCATCCCTCCCTCTCCCCATCCCTCTCTGTCCCCATCCCTCCCTCTCCCCATCCCTCTCTGACCCCCTCCCTCTCCCCATCCCTCTCTGTCCTTCTCCCCATCCCCCACTCTCCCCATCCCTCTCTCTCCCCATCCCTCTCTCTCCCCATCCCTCTCTCTCCCCATCCCTCTCTCTCCCCCTCCCTCTCTCTCCCCCTCCCTCTCTCTCCCCATCCCTCTCTCTCCCCATCCCTCTCTGTCCCCATCCCTCCCTCTCCCCATCCCTCTCTGTCCCACTCCCTATCCCTCTCTCTTCCCATCCCTCCCTCTCCCCATCCCTCTCTGTCCCTGTCCCCATCCCTCCCTCTCCCCATCCCTCTCTGTCCCTGTCCCCATCCCTCTCTGTCCCCATCCCTCTCTGTCCCCATCCCTCTCTCTCTCCATCCCTCTCTCTTCCCATCCCTCTCTCTCCCCATCCCTCTCTGTCCCTATCCCTCCCTCTCCCCATCCCTCTCTGTCCCTATCCCCATTCCTCTCTGTCCCTGTCCCCATCCCTCCCTCTCCCCATCCCTCTCTGTCCCTGTCCCCATCCCTCTCTCTCCCCATCCCTCTCTCTCTCCATCCCTCTCTCTTCCCATCCCTCCCTCTCCCTATCCCTCTCTGTCCCTCTCCCCATCCCTCTCTCTCCCCATCCCTCTCTCTCCCCATCCCTCCCTCTCCCCATCCCTCTCTGTCCCCATCCCTCTCTCCCCATCCCTCCCTCTCCCCATCCCTCTCTGTCCCCATCCCTCTCTCTCCCCATCCCTCCCTCTCCCCATCCCTCCCTCTCCCCATCCCTCTCTCTTCCCATCCCTCCCTCTCCCCATCCCTCTCTGTCCTTCTCCCCATCCCTCTCTCTCCCCATCCCTCTCTCTCCCCATCCCTCTCTGTCCCTATCCCTCCCTCTCCCCATCCCTCTCTGACCCTCTCCCCATCCCTCTCTCTTCCCATCCCTGCCTCTCCCCATCCCTCTCTGTCCCTGTCCCCATCCCTCCCTCTCCCCATCCCTCCCTCTCCCCATCCCTCTCTCTCCCCATCCCTCTCTCCCCATCCCTCCCTCTCCCCATCCCTCACTGTCCCTCTCCCCATCCCTCTCTCTCCCCATCCCTCTCTCTCCCCATCCCTCTCTCTCCCCATCCCTCTCTCTCTCCATCCCTCTCTCTTCCCATCCCTCCCTCTCCCCATCCCTCACTGTCCCTCTCCCCATCCCTCTCTCTCCCCATCCCTCTCTCTCCCCATCCCTCTCTCTCCCCATCCCTCCCTCTCCCCATTCTTCTCTCTCCCCATCCTTCTCTCTCCCCATCCTTCTCTCTCCCCATCCCTCTCTCTCCCCATCCCTCTCTCTCCCCATCCCTCTCTCTCCCCATCCCTCTCTCTCCCCATCCCTCCCTCTCCCCATCCCTCCCTCTCCCCATCCCTCTCTCTCCCCATCCCTCTCTCCCCATCCCTCCCTCTCCCCATCCCTCTCTGTCCCTCTCCCCATCCCTCTCTTCCCATCCCTCCCTCTCCCATCCCTCTCTGTCCTTCTCCCCATCCCCCTCTCTCCCCATCCCTCTCTCTCCCCATCCCTCTCTCTCCCCATCCCTCTCTCCCCATCCCTCTCTCCCCATCCCTCTCTGTCCCCATCCTTCCCTCTCCCCATCCTTCCCTCTCCCCATCCCCCTCTCTCCCCATCCCTCTCTCTCCCCATCCCTCTCTCTCCCCATCCCTCCCTCTCCCCATCCCTCTCTTCCCATCCCTCCCTCTCCCATCCCTCTCTGTCCTTCTCCCCATCCCCCTCTCTCCCCATCCCTCTCTCTTCCCATCCCTCTCTCTCCCCATCCCTCTCTCTCCCCATCCCTCTCTGTCCCCATCCCTCTCTGTCCCCATCCCTCTCTCCCCATCCCTCCCTCTCCCCATCCCTCTCTGTCCCTCTCCCCATCCCTCTCTTCCCATCCCTCCCTCTCCCATCCCTCTCTGTCCTTCTCCCCATCCCCCTCTCTCCCCATCCCTCTCTCTTCCCATCCCTCTCTCTCCCCATCCCTCTCTCTCCCCATCCCTCTCTGTCCCCATCCCTCTCTGTCCCCATCCCTCTCTCTCTCCATCCCTCTCTCTTCCCATCCCTCTCTCTCCCCATCCCTCTCTCTCCCCATCCCTCTCTGTCCCCATCCCTCTCTGTCCCCATCCCTCTCTCTCTCCATCCCTCTCTCTTCCCATCCCTCTCTCTCCCCATCCCTCTCTCTCCCCATCCCTCTCTGTCCCTATCCCTCCCCCTCCCCATCCCTCTCTGACCCTCTCCCCATCCCTCTCTCTTCCCATCCCTGCCTCTCCCCATCCCTCTCTGTCCCTGTCCCCATCCCTCCCTCTCCCCATCCCTCCCTCTCCCCATCCCTCTCTCTCCCCATCCCTCTCTCCCCATCCCTCCCTCTCCCCATCCCTCACTGTCCCTCTCCCCATCCCTCTCTCTCCCCATCCCTCTCTCTCCCCATCCCTCTCTCTCCCCATCCCTCCCTCTCCCCATTCTTCTCTCTCCCCATCCTTCTCTCTCCCCATCCTTCTCTCTCCCCATCCCTCTCTCTCCCCATCCCTCTCTCTCCCCATCCCTCTCTCTCCCCATCCCTCCCTCTCCCCATCCCTCCCTCTCCCTATCCCTCTCTCTCCCCATCCCTCTCTCCCCATCCCTCCCTCTCCCCATCCCTCTCTGTCCCTCTCCCCATCCCTCTCTTCCCATCCCTCCCTCTCCCATCCCTCTCTGTCCTTCTCCCCATCCCCCTCTCTCCCCATCCCTCTCTCTCCCCATCCCTCTCTCTCCCCATCCCTCTCTCCCCATCCCTCTCTCCCCATCCCTCTCTGTCCCCATCCTTCCCTCTCCCCATCCTTCCCTCTCCCCATCCCCCTCTCTCCCCATCCCTCTCTCTCCCCATCCCTCTCTCTCCCCATCCCTCTCTCCCCATCCCTCCCTCTCCCCATCCCTCTCTGTCCCTCTCCCCATCCCTCTCTTCCCATCCCTCCCTCTCCCATCCCTCTCTGTCCTTCTCCCCATCCCCCTCTCTCCCCATCCCTCTCTCTTCCCATCCCTCTCTCTCCCCATCCCTCTCTCTCCCCATCCCTCTCTGTCTCCATCCCTCTCTGTCCCCATCCCTCTCTCTCTCCATCCCTCTCTCTTCCCATCCCTCTCTCTCCCCATCCCTCTCTGTCCCCATCCCTCTCTGTCCCCATCCCTCTCTGTCCCCATCCCTCTCTGTCCCCATCCCTCTCTCTCTCCATCCCTCTCTCTTCCCATCCCTCTCTCTCCCCATCCCTCTCTCTCCCCATCCCTCTCTGTCCCTATCCCTCCCCCTCCCCATCCCTCTCTGACCCTCTCCCCATCCCTCTCTCTTCCCATCCCTGCCTCTCCCCATCCGTCTCTGTCCCTGTCCCCATCCCTCTCTCTCCCCATCCCTCTCTCTCTCCATCCCTCTCTCTTCCCATCCCTCTCTGTCCCCATCCCTCCCTGTCCCTCTCCCTATTCCTCTTTCCTTCCCTTTCTCTCGCTCTGCCCCCCTCTCTCTCCCTCCCTCCCTCTCCCCATCTCTCTCTCTCCCTCCCTCCCTCTCCCCATCTCTCTCTCTCTATCCCTCCTTCTCCCCATCTCTCTCTCACTCTATCCCTCCCTCTCCCCATCTCTCTCTCTCTATCCCTCCCTCTCCCCATCCCTGTCTTCTCCCTTTCCGTCTCTGTCTGGCTGTCCGTCGCCCTCCTGTCCCACAGGAGATGCACTTCCACCCGAAGGCGCTGAAGGATGTGAAGGGTCAGATCGGGGCTCCGATGCCTGGCAAGGTGCTGGATATTAAGGTGAAGGAGGGCAGCCGTATAGAGAAGGGGAAGCCGCTGTGTGTGCTCAGTGCCATGAAGATGGAGACGGTGGTGAACTCCCCCATGTCAGGCACCGTCAAGAAGATCTATGTCACCCGTGACATGCACCTCGAAGGCGATGACCTCATCCTGGAAATCGAGTAGGCCCTGACCCCTGTGCCCTGAGCTCTGACCTTCCTGCCCTGACCCCTGCCATCTCTGACCCCCTCTGACCTCCCTGCCCTGATCCGTGTCCTCTCTGACCCCCCCGCCCTGACCTCTGACCGCCCCTGCCCTGACCCCTGCCCTCTCTGACCCCCCCCGCCCTGACCTCTGAACTCCCTGCCCTGACCCGTGTCCTCTCTGACCCCCCCGCCCTGACCTCCGACTTCCCTGCCATGACCCCTGCCCTCTCTGACCCCCCCTGCCCTGACCCCCTTCCTGTTTCATGCCCCCAACTGCCCAGCCCCACCCCACTCCATACATTTGCACCTCCCCACCCTCACCCCCACACTCGGCTCTCCGACTGTTCCTTGCCAACTCCTGTATTCAGACCGTGAACAGGCCGACACTGTACAGTTTCTCTGTTGAACAGACCAACTCACAACTTGTCCTCAGTTCCAAACTGCAGGCACTACAGGGTGTTGGAACGGGACCCCCCCTCCCCCGCCCCATGTCGAGGTTTTTATAGGAATCATGTATCTCCCACCCCTGCCATTTTCATACAGCTCCCCCCGCACCCCCACCTCGATTTTCCCTGAGTCTGGCACCCACGTACAGACCCCGAAGCACTCAGTGCAAAGTATCAGGAGGTCGACTTAATTTCAAGTCTGTTCGTTCACAGGGCGTGGGCATCGCTGGCTGGGCCCAGCTCTTATCGCCCCGTCCCTACTTTCTCCCCTTGAAAAGGTGGGGGAGGGGGTGGTGAGCCGCCATCTTGAACGGCTGCAGCCCGCGTGCTGTGGGTGAGACCCACAATGCCCTGAGGGAGGGAATTCCAGGATTCTGACCCAGCGACACTGAAGGAACGGCCGATATATTCCCAAGGGGCTCCGAGGGGAGCCTTCAGAGGGTGGGGCTGGTGTTCCCATGTATCTGCTGCCCTGCTCCTTCCCGATGGGAGTGGCCGTGGGTTTGGAAGGTGCTGCCTGAGGATCTTTGGTGAATTTCTGCAGTGCGTCTTGTAGCTGGTACACACTGCTGCTACTGAGCGTCAGTGAGGGGGAGGGAGGGGATGTTTCTGGATGTGGTGCCAATCCAATGGGGGGCAGCTTTGTTCTAATTATGAGTCCATTCACTGACAGCGGAAAGATAATGAGTTTTGGAGCCCAGATACTCGATTTTGAAGATTAAGGAAGGATAACATGCACTGGCTGATCTGGAGCCCCCCCCCCCACCCCCCGTGAATGAGGGAGCCGGACGTGCTGATTAGACCCAGAATCCCAGCCCCTGTTCAGGAAGGTCATTGTTGCTCACAGCTCGACACGAATCCCAACAGGCCCTGGCTGTGAGGGAAAGGCTTGCCCTTCGTTCCGAGTCTAATCAGGCTCCAGACTCCACCGACTAGCCCACCCCAGGGCAGGACGGAGTGGCGGGGGGGGGGGGGGAGGGGGAGGTTTGGAGGGGACGTGATGACCTCAAAGAGCTTAACCCCATCCCCACCCCTGCTCAGCTCCCTGACCCTGACCTTTGACATTGCTCGGAGGATCAGGCAGCAGACAGTGGGATCTGTGCGGGATCCACTGATAACCAATCCTGTGCGGTCCTATCCCACTCCTTATTGGTCTGGTCACTGACTGTCCACTCTGCCTGACTGATTTCCCATCATGCAGTGAGAGAGGGTGTGCTTCCTCCTGGGATGACCAATCCCAGACTTCCCAGATACCCCACTCCCTCTCGGATCGACACTGGATGGACGCCGGTCACTCTGGGAGTGGCTGGTCACTCTCTAAATGGACAATGGTCACTGGGAATGACTGGTCACTCTCCAGTTGGACAATGGTCACTCTGTGAATGACTGGTCACTCTCTAGATAGGCAACAGTCTCTCTGGGAATGACTGGTCACTCTCCAGATGGACAATAGTCACTGGGAATGTCTGGTCACTCTCCAGTTGGACAATGGTCACTCTGTGAATGACTGGTCACTCTCTAGATAGGCAACAGTCTCTCTGGGAGTGGCTGGTTACTCTCTAGATGGACACTGGTGGCTGTGGGAGTGGGCTGATGGGTGGATGGGTAAGGGAGGTGGTTGGAGTAGGAGGAGAATGGCGCCAAGTGATGAAAGTCTGACCATCTCCTGAACATTGACCAGATGACCTCCCCCCCTCCACCCCCAACCCCACCCCACCCGAGACCACCAGGGAAGCCCCCCCCATTGCGTTTGGGGAACCCTCTTCCCCTTCCCTTCCTGCAAAACCACTCCGGACCCTGCCTGAAGGAGGCCGAACCCTGTCCAGTCACGGCTCTGGAAGCTCCGTCGGGAATTCTGCGGGGAGTAGAGCGACCAATCCCGGCCGGAGATCCCTCCTCCTCCCGGGTCAGCTCACACACCTTGACCGAGTGAACGGGGTCACTCCCCTGGGACATGGGCGTGCCGCGTAATGTCTCCCTACCCTCTCTGGAGCAGGAGAGGGAATTGGCCGTGACTAAGGCCCCTGTTCAGTGGGACAGGGCAGCGCGGACTCAGAAACCGACTGGTGATTGTTAACCTCCCCGCTCTGGGGTCACGACCCCGTGGAACATGTGCCTGCTACGTCAATGCCCCGATGACTGAACCTTGGCAAACGTCTGGGGGATATCGCTGCAAGGCTCGGCCTCCCCCCTCCGTGCCCACCTGTATTTCAGGTTTCCACCCGTTGTACGTTGGAAACCGAAAATGTTTAACAAACAGAGTTTAACAATAAATCAGCGACTCTCGGATGTCTGTCTGGTCCACCGTGTGGGCAGCTGGTGGGGGGGGGTTGGAACATTCCACAATCAGTGTCAACAGATCCTTCTGCCGGGCCCTAACTGCCCTCGAGGGGGGTGGCTTGCGACAGTCATGTCAGAGGGCAAGGAGGAGCCAATCGCGTTGCCGGCACAGACCATGAAGGCACGACTGCGAAGGTAGGAGCAGCCATTCGGCCCATCGAGTCCGCTGCACAATTCAGTCAGACTGGTGGCCTACCTTAAAGGCTTTACCCCCCCCACACACCCTACACCTGCTACATCAGGTCGGTACACCCCACCCCCCGCCCCCGAAACTGATTCCACTCCTTCTTCATCATACTCACTGATACACCCGTACTCCAGTGAGGGAGAGACTGGTTGACCCATTCCCCACTCCAGACACACACAGACGGTGCGAATGGATGTACCATCAAACGCACACAGTCAGTGGGGAATGGGTGTACCATCTCACACACAGGCAGTGGGGAATGGGTGTACCATCTCACACACAGACAGTGGGGAATGGGTGAACCATCTAACGCACACAGACAGTGGGGAATGGGTGTACCATCTAACGCACACAGACAGTGGGGAATGGGTGTACCATCTCACACACAGGCAGTGGGGAATGGGTGTACCATCTCACACACAGACAGTGGGGAATGGGTGTACCATCTCACACACAGGCAGTGGGGAATGGGTGTACCATCTCACACACAGACAGTGGGGAATGGGTGAACCATCTAACGCACACAGACAGTGGGGAATGGGTGTACCATCTAACGCACACAGACAGTGGGGAATGGGTGTACCATCTCACACACAGGCAGTGGGGAATGGGTGTACCATCTCACACACAGACAGTGGGGAATGGGTGTACCATCTAACGCACACAGACAGTGGGGAATGGGTGAACCATCTAACGCACACAGACAGTGGGGAATGGGTGTACCATCTCACACACAGGCAGTGGGGAATGGGTGTACCATCTAACGCACACAGACAGTGGGGAATGGGTGTACCATCTCACACACAGGCAGTGGGGAATGGGTGAACCATCTAACGCACACAGACAGTGGGGAATGGGTGTACCATCTCACACACAGACAGTGGGGAATGGCTGTACCATCTCACACACAGACAGTGGGGAATGGGTGTACCATCTCACACACAGACAGTGGGGAATGGGTGTACCATCTCACACACAGACAGTGGGGAATGGGTGTACCATCTAACACACACAGACAGTGGGGAATGGGTGTACCATCTAACACACACAGACAGTGGCGAATGGGTGTACCATCTAACGCACACAGAGAGTGGGGAATGGGTGTACCATCTAACACACACAGACAGTGGGGAATGGGTGTACCATCTAACACACACAGACAGTGGGGAATGGGTGTACCATCACACACACAGACAGTGGGAATGAGTGTACCATCTCACACACAGGCAGTGGTGAATGGGTGTACCATCTAACACACACACAGTGGGGAATGGGTGTACCATCTCTCACACAGTGGGAAATGGGTGTACCATCTCACACACAGACAGTGGAGAATGGGTGTACCATCTCACACACAGTGGGAAATGGGTGTACCATCTCTCACACAGTGGGAAATGGGTGTACCATCTCACACACAGACAGTGGGGAATGGGTGTACCATCCAACACAGAGACAGTAGAAATGGGTGTACCATCTCACACACAGACAGTGGGGAATGGGTTTACCATCTAACACACACAGGCAGTGGGGAATGGGTTTACCATCTAACACACACAGGCAGTGGGGAATGGGTGAACCATCTAACACACACAGACAGTGGGGAATGGGTGTACCATCTCACACACAGACAGTGGGGAATGGGTGTACCATCTAACACACACAGACAGTGGGGAATGGGTTTACCATCGAACACACACAGGCAGTGGGGAATGGGTGAACCATCTAACACACACAGACAGTGGGGAATGGGTTTACCATCTAACACACACAGGCAGTGGGGAATGGGTGAACCATCTAACACACAGACAGTGGGGAATGGGTGTACCATCTAACACACACAGACAGTGGGGAATGGGTTTACCATCTAACACACACAGGCAGTGGGGAATGGCTGTACCATCTAACACACACAGACAGTGGGGAATGGGTTTACCATCTAACACACACAGGCAGTGGGGAATGGGTGTACCATCTAACACACACAGACAGTGGGGAATGGGTTTACCATCTAACACACACAGACAGTGGGGAATGGGTGAACCATCTAACACACACAGACAGTGGGGAATGGGTGAACCATCTCACACACACAGACAGTGGGGAATGGGTGTACCATCTAACACACACAGGCAGTGGGGAATGGGTGAACCATCTAACACACACAGACAGTGGGGAATGGGTGAACCATCTCACACACAGACAGTGGGGAATGGGTGTACCATCTCACACACAGGCAGTGGGGAATGGGTGAACCATCTAACACACACAGACAGTGGGGAATGGGTGAACCATCTCACACACAGACAGTGGGAATGGGTGTACCATCTCACACACACAGACAGTGGGGAATGGGTGTACCATCTCACACACAGACAGTGGGGAATGGGTGTACCATCTCACACACAGACAGTGGGGAATGAGCGTAGCATCTAATGCACGGACAGTGGGGAATGGGCATACCATCTCACATACACAGACAGTGGGGAATGGGTGTACCATCCAACACAGAGACAGTAGAAATGGGTGTACCATCTCACATACACACACAGGGAGTGGGGAATTGGTGCACCATCTAACACACACACAGTGGGAATGGGTGTACCATCTAACACACACAGACAGTTGAGAATGGGCATAGCATCTAACACACAGACAGAGGGGAATGGGTGTACATCTAACACACACAGACAGTGGGGAATGGGTGTACCATCTAACACACAGACAGTGGGGATTGGGTGTACCAGTCTAACACACACAGACAGTTGGGAATGGGTGTACCATCTCACACACACACAGGCAGTGGGAATGGGTGTACTATCTCACACAGACAGTGGGGAATGGGTGTACCATCACACACAGAGACAGTGGGAATGGGTGTACCACCTCACACACAGACAGTGGGAATGGGTGTACCATCACACACACACAGTCAGTGGGGTATGGGTGTACCATCTAACGCACACAGACAGTGGGGAATGAGTGTACAACCTCTCACACACAGACAGTGGGGAATGGGTGTACCATCTCACATGCAGTGGGAAATGGGTGGACCATGTGACACACAGACAGTGGCGTGTGGGTGTACCATCTCACACACAGACAGTGTGGAATAGGTGTACCATCTCACATACACAGACAGTGGGGAATGGGTGTACCATCTAACACACACACAGACAGTGGGGAATGAGTGTACCATCTAACACACAGACAGAGGGAATGAATGTACCATCTCACACAGACAGTTGAGAATGAGTGTACCATCTCACACACTCAGTGGGAATGGGTGTACCATCTAACACACGGATAGCAGGGAAGTGGCGTACCATCTAACACACACAGACAGTGGGGAATGGGTGTACCATCTAACACACAGACAGTGGGGAATGGGTGTACCAGTCTAACACACACAGACAGTGGGGAATTGTACCATCTCACACACAGGCATTGGGAATGGGTGTACCATCTAACACACACAGACAGTTGGGAATGGGTGTACCATCTCACGCACACACAGGCAGTGGGAATGGGTGTACCATCTAACACATGGATAGTGAGAAAGTGGTGTTCCATCTAACACACACAGTGGGGAATGAGTGTAGCATCTCACACAAGGACAGTGGGAATGGGTGTACCATCTCACACACAGTGGGGAATGGGTGTACCATCTAACACATGGACAGTGGGAAATGGTGTACCATCTAACACACACAGACAGTGGAGAATAGGTTTACCATCTAACACACACAGACAGTGGGAATGGGTTTACCATCTAACACACACAGACAGTGGAGAATAGGTTTACCAACTAACACACACAGACAGTGGGAATGGGTGTACCATCTAACACACACAGACAGTGGGGAATGGGTGTACCATCTAACACACACAGACAGTGGGAATGAGTGTACCATCTAACACACACAGACAGTGGGGAATGAGTGTACCATCTAACACACACACAGACAGTGGGAATGAGTGTACCATCTAACACACACAGACAGTAGGGAATGGATGTACCATCTAACACACAGACAGTAGGGAATGGGTGTACCATCTAACACATACAGACAGTGGGAATGGGTGTACCATCTAACACACACAGACAGTGGGGAATGGGTGTACCATCTAACACACACAGACAGTGGGGAATGGGCATAGCATCTAACACACACAGACAGAGGGGAATGGGTGTACCATCTCACACACACAGACAGTGGGAATGGGTGTACCATCTAATACACACAGTGGGGTGTGGGTTTACCATCTAACACACACAGTCAGTGGGGAATGCGTGTACCAGATGACACACAGACAGTGGGGAATGTGTGTACCATCTCACATACACAGACAGTTGGGAATGGGTGTACCATCTAACACAAAGACAGTGGGGAAAGGGTGTACCATCAAACACACACAGACAGTGGGAATGTGTGTACAATCGCGCACACAGACAGAGGGGAATGGGTGTATCATCTAACACAAAGACAGTGGGGAATGGGTGTACCATCTAACACAAGGACAGTAGGGAAAGGGTGTTCCATCTAACACACACAGACAGTGGGGAATGAGTGTACCATCTAACACACACACACACTTAGGAATGGGTGTACCATCTCACACACACAGTGGGGAATAGGTGTACCATCTCACACACAGGCAGTGGGGAATGGGTATACCATCTCACACACACAGACAGTGGGAATGGGTGTACCATCCAACACACAGACAGTGGAAATGGGTGTACCATCTAGCACACACAGTGGGAGGTGGGTTTACCATCTAACACACACAGGCAGTGGGGAATGGGTGAACCATCTAACGCACACAGACAGTGGAAATGGGTGTACCATCTAACACACACAGACAGTGGGAATGGGTGTACCATCTAACACACAGACAGTGGAAATGGGTGTACCATCTAACACACACAGTGGGAAGTGGGTTTACCATCTAACACACACAGACAGTGGGGAATGGGTGTACCATCTCACATACACAGACAGTGGGGAATGGGTGTACCATCTCACATACACAGACAGTGGGGAATGGGTGTACCATCTCACATACACAGACAGTGGGGAATGGGTGTACCATCCAACACAGAGACAGTAGAAATGGGTGTACCATCTCACACACAGACAGTGGGGAATGGGTGTACCATCCAACACAGAGACAGTAGAAATGGGTGTACCATCTCACACACAGACAGTGGGGAATGGGTTTACCATCTCACACATACAGACAGTGGGGAATGGGTGTACCATCTCACACATACAGACAGTGGGGAATGGGTGAACCATCTAACGCACACAGACAGTGGGGAATGGGTGTACCATCTCACACACAGACAGTGGGGAATAGGTGTACCATCTCACACACAGACAGTGGGGAATGGGTGTACCATCTCACACATACAGACAGTGGGAATGGGTGTACCATCTAACACACACAGGCAGTGGGGAATGGGTGAACCATCTAACGCACACAGACAGTGGGGAATGGGTGTACCATCGCACACACAGACAGTGGAGAATAGGTGTACCATCTCACACACAGACAGTGGGGAATGGGTGTACCATCTCACACATACAGACAGTGGGAATGGGTGTACCATCTCACACACAGACAGTGGGGAATGGGTGTACCATCTCACACACACAGACAGTGGGGAATGGGTGTACCATCTCACACACAGACAGTGGGGAATGGGTGTACCATCTCAAAACACAGACAGTGGGGAATGGGTGTACCATCTCACACACGGACAGTGGGGAATAGGTGTACCATCTCACACACAGACAGTGGGGAATGAGCGTAGCATCTAATGCACGGACAGTGGGGAATGGGCATACCATCTCACATACACAGACAGTGGGGAATGGGTGTACCATCCAACACAGAGACAGTAGAAATGGGTGTACCATCTCACACACAGACAGTGGGGAATGGGTGTACCATCTCACACATACAGACAGTGGGAATGGGTGTACCATCTCACACACAGACAGTGGGGAATGGGTGTACCATCTCACACACAGACAGTGGGGAATGGGTTTACCATCTAACACACACAGGCAGTGGGGAATGGGTGTACCATCTCACACACAGACAGTGGGGAATGGGTGTACCATCTCACACACACAGACAGTGGGGAATGGGTGTACCATCTCACACACAGACAGTGGGGAATGGGTGTACCATCTCACACACAGACAGTGGGGAATGGGTGTACCATCTCACACACAGACAGTGGGGAATGGGTTTACCATCTAACACACACAGACAGTGGGGAATGGGTGAACCATCTAACGCACACAGACAGTGGGGAATGGGTGTACCATCTCACACACAGACAGTGGGGAATGGGTGTACCATCTCACACACAGACAGTGGGGAATGGGTGTACCATCTCACACACAGACAGTGGGGAATGGGTGTACCATCTAACACACACAGACAGTGGGGAATGGGTGTACCATCTCACACACAGACAGTGGGGAATGGGTGTACCATCTAACACACACAGACAGTGGGGAATGGGTGTACCATCTCACACACAGACAGTGGGGAATGGGTGTACCATCTCACACACAGACAGTGGGGAATGGGTGTACCATCTCACACACAGGCAGTGGGGAATGGGTGTACCATCTCACACATACAGACAGTGGGGAATGGGTGTACCATCTCACACACAGACAGTGGGGAATGGGTGTACCATCTCACACACAGACAGTGGGGAATGGGTGTACCATCTCACACATACAGACAGTGGGGAATGGGTGTACCATCTCACACATACAGACAGTGGGGAATGGGTGTACCATCTCACACACAGACAGTGGGGAATGGGTGTACCATCTCACACATACAGACAGTGGGGAATGGGTGTACCATCTCACACATACAGACAGTGGGGAATGGGTGTACCATCTCACACACAGACA
Organism: Chiloscyllium plagiosum; assembly: GCF_037043375.1. NCBI lineage: Eukaryota > Metazoa > Chordata > Chondrichthyes > Orectolobiformes > Hemiscylliidae > Chiloscyllium > Chiloscyllium plagiosum. Next base: position 12,108,290 of record NW_028270184.1, on the reverse strand, counting down.
GTGGGGAATGGGTGAACCATCTAACGCACACAGACAGTGGGGAATGGGTGTACCATCTCACACACACAGACAGTGGGGAATGGGTGTACCATCTCACACACAGACAGTGGGGAATGGGTGTACCATCTCACACACAGACAGTTGGGAATGGGTGTACCATCTCACACACAGACAGTGGGGAATGGGTTTACCATCTAACACACACAGACAGTGGGGAATGGGTTTACCATCTAACACACACAGACAGTGGGGAATGGGTGAACCATCTCACACACAGACAGTGGGGAATGGGTGTACCATCTAACACACACAGGCAGTGGGGAATGGGTGAACCATCTAACGCACACAGACAGTGGGGAATGGGTGTACCATCTCACACACAGACAGTGGAGAATAGGTGTACCATCTCACACACAGACAGTGGGGAATGGGTGTACCATCTCACACATACAGACAGTGGGAATGGGTGTACCATCTCACACACAGACAGTGGGGAATGGGTGTACCATCTCACACACACAGACAGTGGGGAATGGGTGTACCATCTCACACACAGACAGTGGGGAATGGGTGTACCATCTCAAAACACAGACAGTGGGGAATGGGTGTACCATCTAACACACACAGACAGTGGGGAATGGGTGTACCATCTCACACACAGACAGTGGGGAATGGGTGTACCATCCAACACAGAGACAGTAGAAATGGGTGTACCATCTCACACACAGACAGTGGGGAATGGGTGTACCATCCAACACAGAGACAGTAGAAATGGGTGTACCATCTCACACACAGACAGTGGGGAATGGGTTTACCATCTCACACATACAGACAGTGGGGAATGGGTGTACCATCTCACACATACAGACAGTGGGGAATGGGTGAACCATCTAACGCACACAGACAGTGGGGAATGGGTGTACCATCTCACACACAGACAGTGGGGAATAGGTGTACCATCTCACACACAGACAGTGGGGAATGGGTGTACCATCTCACACATACAGACAGTGGGAATGGGTGTACCATCTAACACACACAGGCAGTGGGGAATGGGTGAACCATCTAACGCACACAGACAGTGGGGAATGGGTGTACCATCGCACACACAGACAGTGGAGAATAGGTGTACCATCTCACACACAGACAGTGGGGAATGGGTGTACCATCTCACACATACAGACAGTGGGAATGGGTGTACCATCTCACACACAGACAGTGGGGAATGGGTGTACCATCTCACACACACAGACAGTGGGGAATGGGTGTACCATCTCACACACAGACAGTGGGGAATGGGTGTACCATCTCAAAACACAGACAGTGGGGAATGGGTGTACCATCTCACACACGGACAGTGGGGAATAGGTGTACCATCTCACACACAGACAGTGGGGAATGAGCGTAGCATCTAATGCACGGACAGTGGGGAATGGGCATACCATCTCACATACACAGACAGTGGGGAATGGGTGTACCATCCAACACAGAGACAGTAGAAATGGGTGTACCATCTCACACACAGACAGTGGGGAATGGGTGTACCATCTCACACATACAGACAGTGGGAATGGGTGTACCATCTCACACACAGACAGTGGGGAATGGGTGTACCATCTCACACACAGACAGTGGGGAATGGGTTTACCATCTAACACACACAGGCAGTGGGGAATGGGTGTACCATCTCACACACAGACAGTGGGGAATGGGTGTACCATCTCACACACACAGACAGTGGGGAATGGGTGTACCATCTCACACACAGACAGTGGGGAATGGGTGTACCATCTCACACACAGACAGTGGGGAATGGGTGTACCATCTCACACACAGACAGTGGGGAATGGGTTTACCATCTAACACACACAGACAGTGGGGAATGGGTGAACCATCTAACGCACACAGACAGTGGGGAATGGGTGTACCATCTCACACACAGACAGTGGGGAATGGGTGTACCATCTCACACACAGACAGTGGGGAATGGGTGTACCATCTCACACACAGACAGTGGGGAATGGGTGTACCATCTAACACACACAGACAGTGGGGAATGGGTGTACCATCTCACACACAGACAGTGGGGAATGGGTGTACCATCTAACACACACAGACAGTGGGGAATGGGTGTACCATCTCACACACAGACAGTGGGGAATGGGTGTACCATCTCACACACAGACAGTGGGGAATGGGTGTACCATCTCACACACAGGCAGTGGGGAATGGGTGTACCATCTCACACATACAGACAGTGGGGAATGGGTGTACCATCTCACACACAGACAGTGGGGAATGGGTGTACCATCTCACACACAGACAGTGGGGAATGGGTGTACCATCTCACACATACAGACAGTGGGGAATGGGTGTACCATCTCACACATACAGACAGTGGGGAATGGGTGTACCATCTCACACACAGACAGTGGGGAATGGGTGTACCATCTCACACATACAGACAGTGGGGAATGGGTGTACCATCTCACACATACAGACAGTGGGGAATGGGTGTACCATCTCACACACAGACAGTGGGGAATGGGTGAACCATCTAACGCACACAGACAGTGGGGAATGGGTGTACCATCTCACACACACAGACAGTGGGGAATGGGTGTACCATCTCACACACAGACAGTGGGGAATGGGTGTACCATCTCACACACAGACAGTTGGGAATGGGTGTACCATCTCACACACAGACAGTGGGGAATGGGTTTACCATCTAACACACACAGACAGTGGGGAATGGGTTTACCATCTAACACACACAGACAGTGGGGAATGGGTGAACCATCTCACACACAGACAGTGGGGAATGGGTGTACCATCTAACACACACAGGCAGTGGGGAATGGGTGAACCATCTAACGCACACAGACAGTGGGGAATGGGTGTACCATCTCACACACAGACAGTGGAGAATAGGTGTACCATCTCACACACAGACAGTGGGGAATGGGTGTACCATCTCACACATACAGACAGTGGGAATGGGTGTACCATCTCACACACAGACAGTGGGGAATGGGTGTACCATCTCACACACACAGACAGTGGGGAATGGGTGTACCATCTCACACACAGACAGTGGGGAATGGGTGTACCATCTCAAAACACAGACAGTGGGGAATGGGTGTACCATCTAACACACACAGACAGTGGGGAATGGGTGTACCATCTAACACACACAGACAGTGGGGAATGGGCATAGCATCTAACACACACAGACAGAGGGGAATGGGTGTACCATCTCACACACACAGACAGTGGGAATGGGTGTACCATCTAATACACACAGTGGGGTGTGGGTTTACCATCTAACACACACAGTCAGTGGGGAATGCGTGTACCAGATGACACACAGACAGTGGGGAATGTGTGTACCATCTCACATACACAGACAGTTGGGAATGGGTGTACCATCTAACACAAAGACAGTGGGGAAAGGGTGTACCATCAAACACACACAGACAGTGGGAATGTGTGTACAATCGCGCACACAGACAGAGGGGAATGGGTGTATCATCTAACACAAAGACAGTGGGGAATGGGTGTACCATCTAACACAAGGACAGTAGGGAAAGGGTGTTCCATCTAACACACACAGACAGTGGGGAATGAGTGTACCATCTAACACACACACACACTTAGGAATGGGTGTACCATCTCACACACACAGTGGGGAATAGGTGTACCATCTCACACACAGGCAGTGGGGAATGGGTATACCATCTCACACACACAGACAGTGGGAATGGGTGTACCATCCAACACACAGACAGTGGAAATGGGTGTACCATCTAGCACACACAGTGGGAGGTGGGTTTACCATCTAACACACACAGGCAGTGGGGAATGGGTGAACCATCTAACGCACACAGACAGTGGAAATGGGTGTACCATCTAACACACACAGACAGTGGGAATGGGTGTACCATCTAACACACAGACAGTGGAAATGGGTGTACCATCTAACACACACAGTGGGAAGTGGGTTTACCATCTAACACACACAGACAGTGGGGAATGGGTGTACCATCTCACATACACAGACAGTGGGGAATGGGTGTACCATCTCACATACACAGACAGTGGGGAATGGGTGTACCATCTCACATACACAGACAGTGGGGAATGGGTGTACCATCCAACACAGAGACAGTAGAAATGGGTGTACCATCTCACACACAGACAGTGGGGAATGGGTGTACCATCCAACACAGAGACAGTAGAAATGGGTGTACCATCTCACACACAGACAGTGGGGAATGGGTTTACCATCTCACACATACAGACAGTGGGGAATGGGTGTACCATCTCACACATACAGACAGTGGGGAATGGGTGAACCATCTAACGCACACAGACAGTGGGGAATGGGTGTACCATCTCACACACAGACAGTGGGGAATAGGTGTACCATCTCACACACAGACAGTGGGGAATGGGTGTACCATCTCACACATACAGACAGTGGGAATGGGTGTACCATCTAACACACACAGGCAGTGGGGAATGGGTGAACCATCTAACGCACACAGACAGTGGGGAATGGGTGTACCATCTCACACACAGACAGTGGAGAATAGGTGTACCATCTCACACACAGACAGTGGGGAATGGGTGTACCATCTCACACATACAGACAGTGGGAATGGGTGTACCATCTCACACACAGACAGTGGGGAATGGGTGTACCATCTCACACACACAGACAGTGGGGAATGGGTGTACCATCTCACACATACAGACAGTGGGAATGGGTGTACCATCTCACACAGAGACAGTAGAAATGGGTGTACCATCTCACACACAGACAGTGGGGAATGGTTGTACCATCTCACACATACAGACAGTGGGAATGGGTGTACCATCTCACACACAGACAGTGGGGAATGGGTGTACCATCTCACACACAGACAGTGGGGAATGGGTTTACCATCTAACACACACAGGCAGTGGGGAATGGGTGTACCATCTCACACACAGACAGTGGGGAATGGGTGTACCATCTCACACACACAGACAGTGGGGAATGGGTGTACCATCTCACACACAGACAGTGGGGAATGGGTGTACCATCTCACACACAGACAGTGGGGAATGGGTGTACCATCTCACACACAGACAGTGGGGAATGGGTTTACCATCTCACACACAGACAGTGGGGAATGGGTGTACCATCTCACACACAGACAGTGGGGAATGGGTGAACCATCTAACGCACACAGACAGTGGGGAATGGGTGTACCATCTCACACACAGACAGTGGGGAATGGGTGTACCATCTCACACACAGACAGTGGGGAATGGGTGTACCATCTCACACACAGACAGTGGGGAATGGGTTTACCATCTAACACACACAGACAGTGGGGAATGGGTGAACCATCTAACGCACACAGACAGTGGGGAATGGGTGTACCATCTCACACACAGACAGTGGGGAATGGGTGTACCATCTCACACACAGACAGTGGGGAATGGGTGTACCATCTCACACACAGACAGTGGGGAATGGGTGTACCATCTAACACACACAGACAGTGGGGAATGGGTGTACCATCTCACACACAGACAGTGGGGAATGGGTGTACCATCTCACACATACAGACAGTGGGGAATGGGTGTACCATCTCACACACAGACAGTGGGGAATGGGTGTACCATCTCACACACAGGCAGTGGGGAATGGGTGAACCATCTAACGCACACAGACAGTGGGGAATGGGTGTACCATCTCACACACAGACAGTGGGGAATGGGTGTACCATCTCACACATACAGACAGTGGGGAATGGGTGTACCATCTCACACACAGACAGTGGGGAATGGGTGTACCATCTCACACATACAGACAGTGGGGAATGGGTGTACCATCTCACACATACAGACAGTGGGGAATGGGTGTACCATCTCACACACAGACAGTGGGGAATGGGTGTACCATCTCACACATACAGACAGTGGGGAATGGGTGTACCATCTCACACATACAGACAGTGGGGAATGGGTGTACCATCTCACACACAGACAGTGGGGAATGGGTGAACCATCTAACGCACACAGACAGTGGGGAATGGGTGTACCATCTCACACACACAGACAGTGGGGAATGGGTGTACCATCTCACACACAGACAGTGGGGAATGGGTGTACCATCTCACACACAGACAGTGGGGAATGGGTGTACCATCTCACACACAGACAGTGGGGAATGGGTTTACCATCTCACACACACAGACAGTGGGGAATGGGTTTACCATCTAACACACACAGACAGTGGGGAATGGGTGAACCATCTCACACACAGACAGTGGGGAATGGGTGTACCATCTAACACACACAGGCAGTGGGGAATGGGTGAACCATCTAACGCACACAGACAGTGGGGAATGGGTGTACCATCTCACACACAGACAGTGGAGAATAGGTGTACCATCTCACACACAGACAGTGGGGAATGGGTGTACCATCTCACACATACAGACAGTGGGAATGGGTGTACCATCTCACACACAGACAGTGGGGAATGGGTGTACCATCTCACACACACAGACAGTGGGGAATGGGTGTACCATCTCACACACAGACAGTGGGGAATGGGTGTACCATCTCAAAACACAGACAGTGGGGAATGGGTGTACCATCTCACACACGGACAGTGGGGAATAGGTGTACCATCTCACACACAGACAGTGGGGAATGAGCGTAGCATCTAATGCACGGACAGTGGGGAATGGGCATACCATCTCACATACACAGACAGTGGGGAATGGGTGTACCATCCAACACAGAGACAGTAGAAATGGGTGTACCATCTCACACACAGACAGTGGGGAATGGGTGTACCATCTCACACATACAGACAGTGGGAATGGGTGTACCATCTCACACACAGACAGTGGGGAATGGGTGTACCATCTCACACACAGACAGTGGGGAATGGGTTTACCATCTAACACACACAGGCAGTGGGGAATGGGTGAACCATCTAACGCACACAGACAGTGGGGAATGGGTGTACCATCTCACACACAGGCAGTGGGGAATGGGTGTACCATCTCACACACAGACAGTGGGGAATAGGTGTACCATTTCACATACACAGACAGTGGGGAATGGGTGTACCATCTCACACACACACAGACAGTGGGGAATGGGTGTACCATCTCACACACAGACAGTGGGGAATGGGTGTACCATCTCACACACAGACAGTGGGGAATAGGTGTACCATTTCACATACACAGACAGTGGGGAATGGGTGTACCATCTCACACACACACAGACAGTGGGGAATGAGTGTACCATCTAACACACGGACAGAGGGAATGGATGTACCATCTCACACAGACAGTTGGGAATGGGTGTACCATCTCACACACACACAGGCAGTGGGAATGGGTGTACCATCTAACACATGGATAGTGAGAAAGTGGCGTTCCATCTAACACACACAGTGGGGAATGAGTGTAGCATCTCACACAAGGACAGTGGGAATGGGTGTACCATCTCACACACAGTGGGGAATGGGTGTACCATCTAACACATGGACAGTGGGAAATGGTGTACCATCTAACACACACAGACAGTGGAGAATAGGTTTACCATCTAACACACACAGACAGTGGGAATGAGTGTACCATCTAACACACACAGACAGTGGGGAATGAGTGTACCATCTAACACACACACAGACAGTGGGAATGAGTGTACTATCTAACACATGGACAGTGGGGAAGTGGCGTACCATCTAACACACACAGACAGTGGGGAATGGGTTTACCATCTAACGTACACAGACAGTGGAGAATGGGTGTACCATCTAACACACACAGACAGTGGAGAATGGACGTACCATCTCACACACAGGCAGTGGTGAATGGGTGTACCATCTAACACACAGGCAGTGGCGAATGGGTGTACCATCTAGCACACACAGACAGTGGGAATGGGTGTACCATCTAGCACACACAGACAGTGGGAATGGGTGGACCATCTCATACACACAGTGGGGAATGGGTGTACCATCTCACACACACAAACAGTGGCGAATGGGTGTACCATCTTACACACACACAGAGACAGTGGCAGTGGGTGTACCATCTAACACACAAACAGTGGGGAATGGGTGTACCATCTAACACACAGACAGTGGGGAATGGGTGTACCACCACACACACAGACAGTGGGAATGGGTGAACCATCTAACACACAGACGGTAGGGAATGGGTGTACCATCTAACACACAGACAGTGGGGAATGGGTGTACCACCTCACATACAGACAGTGGGAATGGGTGTACCAACTAACACACACAGACAGTAGGGAATGGGTGTACCATCTAACACACCGACAGTGGGGAAAGGGTGTACCATCTAATGCACACAGTGGGGAATGGGTGTACCATCTCACACACAGTGGGGAATGAGTGTACCATCTAATACACACATACAGTAGGGAATGGGTGTACCATCTAACACACCGACAGTGGGGAAAGGGTGTACCATCTAACGCACACAGAGGGAATGGGTGTACCATCTCACACACACAGAGGGAATGGGTGTACCATCTCACACACACAGTGGGAATGGGTGTACCATCACACACACAGACAGTGGGAATAGGTTTACCATCTCACACTCACCGTCAGTGGGGTGTGGGTGTACCATCTAACGCACACAGACAGTGGGAATGAATGTAACATCTAACACACAGACAGTGGGGAATGGGTGTACCATCACACACAGAGACAGTGGGAATGGGTGTACCACCTCACACACAGACAGTGGGAATGGGTGTACCATCACACACACACAGTCAGTGGGGTATGGGTGTACCATCTAACGCACACAGACAGTGGGGAATGGGTGTACCATCTCACATGCAGTGGGAAATGGGTGGACCATGTGACACACAGACAGTGGGGTGTGGGTGTACCATCTCACACACAGACAGTGGGGAATAGGTGTACCATCTCACATACACAGACAGTGGGGAATGAGTGTACCATCTAACACACAGACAGAGGGAATGGATGTACCATCTCACACAGACAGTTGAGAATGAGTGTACCGTCTCACACACTCAGTGGGAATGGGTGTACCATCTAACACACGGATAGCAGGGAAGTGGCGTACCATCTAACACACACAGACAGTGGGGAATGGGCATAGCATCTAACACACACAGACAGTGGGGAATGGGTGTACCATCTAACACACACAGACAGTGGGGAATGGGTGTACCAGTCTAACACACACAGACAGTGGGGAATGTGTACCATCTCACACACAGGCATTGGGAATGGGTGTACCATCTAACACACACAGACAGTTGGGAATGGGTGTACCATCTAACACACACAGACAGTTGGGAATGGGTGTACCATCTCACGCACACACAGGCAGTGGGAATGGGTGTACCATCTAACACATGGATAGTGAGAAAGTGGTGTTCCATCTAACACACACAGTGGGGAATGAGTGTAGCATCTCACACAAGGACAGTGGGAAATGGTGTACCATCTAACACACACAGACAGTGGAGAATAGGTTTACCATCTCACACACAGACAGTGGGAATGGGTTTACCATCTAACACACACAGACAGTGGAGAATAGGTTTACCATCTAACACACACAGACAGTGGGAAATGGTGTACCATCTAACACACACAGACAGTGGAGAATAGGTTTACCATCTCACACACAGACAGTGGGAATGGGTTTACCATCTAACACACACAGACAGTGGAGAATAGGTTTACCATCTAACACACACAGACAGTGGGAATGGGTGTACCATCTAACACACACAGACAGTGGGGAATGGGTGTACCATCTAACACACACAGACAGTGGGAATGAGTGTACCATCTAACACACACAGACAGTGGGGAATGAGTGTACCATCTAACACACACACAGACAGTGGGAATGAGTGTACCATCTAACACATGGACAGTGGGGAAGTGGCGTACCATCTAACACACACAGACAGTGGGGAATGGGTGTACTATCTAACACATGGACAGTGGGAATGTGTGTACCATCTAACACACACACAGACAGTGGGAATGAGTGTACCATCTAACACATGGACAGTGGGGAATGGGTGTACCATCTAACACACACAGACAGTGGGGAATGGGTGTACCAGTCTAACACACACAGACAGTTGGGAATGGGTGTACCATCTCACGCACACACAGGCAGTGGGAATGGGTGTACCATCTAACACATGGATGGTGAGGAAGTGACGTTCCATCTAACACACACAGTGGGGAATGAGTGTAGCATCTCACACACGCACAGTGGGAATGGGTGTACCATCTCACACACAGTGGGGAATGGGTGTACCATCTAATACATGGACAGTGGGAAATGGTGTACCATCTAACACACAGTTGGGAATGAGTGTACCATCTAACACACACAGACAGTAGGGAATGGATGTACCATCTAACACACAGACAGTAGGGAATGGGTGTACCATCTAACACATACAGACAGTAGGAATGGGTGTACCATCTAACACACACAGACAGTGGGGAATGGGTGTAACATCTAACACACACAGACAGTGGGGAATGGGCATAGCATCTAACACACACAGACAGAGGGGAATGGGTGTACCATCTCACTCACACAGACAGTGGGAATGTGTGTACCATCTAATACACACAGTGGGGAGTGGGTTTACCATCTAACACACACAGTCAGTGGGGATTGGGTGTACCATCTTACACAAAGACAGTGGGGAAAGGGTGTACCATCAAACACACACAGACAGTTGGGAATGGGTGTACCATCTAACACAAAGACAGTGGGGAAAGGGTGTACCATCAAACACACACAGACAGTGGGAATGTGTGTACAATCGCGCACACAGACAGAGGGGAATGGGTGTATCATCTAACACAAAGACAGTGGGGAATGGGTGTACCATCTAACACAAGGACAGTAGGGAAAGGGTGTTCCATCTGACACACACAGACAGTGGGGAATGAGTGTACCATCTAACACACACACACTTAGGAATGGGTGTACCATCTCACACACACAGTGGGGAATAGGTGTACCATCTCACACACAGGCAGTGGGGAATGGGTGTACCATCTCACACACGCAGACAGTGGGAATGGGTGTACCATCCAACACACAGACAGTGGAAATGGGTGTACCATCTAACACACACAGTGGGAGGTGGGTTTACCATCTAACACACACAGGCAGTGGGGAATGGGTGAACCATCTAACGCACACAGACAGTGGAAATGGGTGTACCATCTAACACACACAGACAGTGGAAATGGGTGTACCATCTAACACACACAGTGGGAAGTGGGTTTACCATCTAACGCACACAGGCAGTGGGGAATGGGTGTACCATCTAACACACACAGGCAGTGGGGAATGAGTGTACCATCTCACACACACAGACAGTGGGGAATGAGCGTAGCATCTAATGCACGGACAGTGGGGAATGGACATACCATCTCACATACACAGACAGTGGGGAATGGGTGTACCATCTCACATACACAGACAGTGGGGAATGGGTGTACCATCTCACACACGGACAGTGGGGAATGGGTGTACCATTCAACACAGAGACAGTAGAAATGGGTGTACCATCTCACACACAGACAGTGGGGAATGGGTTTACCATCTAACACACACAGGCAGTGGGGAATGGGTGAACCATCTAACACACACAGACAGTGGGGAATGGGTGTACCATCTCACACACAGGCAGTGGGGAATAGGTGTACCATTTCACACACAGACAGTGGGGAATGGGTGTACCATCTCACACACAGACAGTGGGGAATGGGTGTACCATCTCACACACAGACAGTGGGGAATGGGTGTACCATCTCACACACAGACAGTGGGGAATGGGTGTACCATCTCACACACAGACAGTGGGGAATGGGTGAACCATCTAACGCACACAGACAGTGGGGAATGGGTGTACCATCTCACACACAGACAGTGGGGAATGGGTGTACCATCTCACACACAGACAGTGGGGAATGGGTGTACCATCTCACACACAGACAGTGGGGAATGGGTGAACCATCTAACGCACACAGACAGTGGGGAATAGGTGTACCATTTCACATACACAGACAGTGGGGAATGGGTGTACCATCTCACACACAGACAGTGGGGAATAGGTGTACCATTTCACATACACAGACAGTGGGGAATGGGTGTACCATCTCACACACACACAGACAGTGGGGAATGAGTGTACCATCTAACACACGGACAGAGGGAATGGATGTACCATCTCACACAGACAGTTGAGAATGAGTGTACCATCTCACACACTCAGTGGGAATGGGTGTACCGTCTAACACACAGACAGTGGGGAATGAGTGTTGCATCTCACACAGGGACAGTGGGAATGGGTGTATCATCTAACACATGGATAGTGGGGAAGTGACGTACCATCTAACACACACAGACAGTGGGGAATGGGCATAGCATCTAACACACACAGACAGTGGGCAATGGGTGTACCATCTAACACACACAGACAGTGGGGAATGGGTGTACCAGTCTAACACACACAGACAGTGGGGAATGTGTACCATCTCACACACAGGCATTGGGGAATGGGTGTACCATCTAACACACACAGACAGTTGGGAATGGGTGTACCATCTCACACACACACAGGCAGTGGGAATGGGTGTACCATCTAACACATGGATAGTGAGAAAGTGGTGTTCCATCTAACACACGCAGTGGGGAATGAGTGTAGCATCTCACACAAGGACAGTGGGAATGGGTGTACCATCTCACACACACACAGGCAGTGGGAATGGGTGTACCATCTAACACATGGATAGTGGGAAATGGTGTACCATCTAACACACACAGACAGTGGAGAATAGGTTTACCATCTAACACACACAGACAGTGGGAATGAGTGTACCATCTAACACACACAGACAGTGGGGAATGAGTGTACCATCTAACACACACACAGACAGTGGGAATGAGTGTACTATCTAACACACACAGACAGTGGGGAATGAGTGTACCATCTAACACACACACAGACAGTGGGAATGAGTGTACTATCTAACACATGGACAGTGGGGAAGTGGCGTACCATCTAACAAAGACAGACAATGGGGAATGGGTGTACCATCTCACACACACACACACAGTGGGAATGGGTGTACCATCTAACACACGGACAGTGGGGAATGGGTGTACCATCTCACACACACACACACACAGTGGGAATGGGTGTACCATCTAACACACACAGACACAGTGGGAATGGGTGTACCATCTAACACACACAGACAGTGGGAATGAGTGTACCATCCAACACACACACACACAGTGGGAATGGGTGTACCATCTAACACACACAGGCAGTGGGAATGAGTGTACCATCTAACACACACACAGAATGGGAATGGGTGTACCATCGAAAACACACAGTCAGTGGGAATGAATGTACCGTCTCACACACAGACAGTTGGGAATGGGTGTACCATCTCACACACACACACGGCAGTCAGAATGGGTGTACCATCTAACACACACAGGCAGTGGGAATGAGTGTACATCTAACACAGACAGGCAGTGGGAATGAGTGTACATCTAACACACACAGACAGTGGGGAAAGGGTTTACCATCTCACACACACACAGGCAGTCGGAATGGGTGTACCATCTAACACACACAGGCAGTGGGAATGAGTGTACATCTAACACACACAGACAGTGGGAATGAGTGTACCATCTAACACACACAGACAGTGGGGAATGGGTTTACCATCTAACACACACAGACAGTGGGAATGAGTGTACCATCTAACGCACACAGACAGTGGGAATGGGTGTACCGTCTAACACACAGAGACAGTGGGGAATGGGTGTACCGTCTAACACACAGACAGTGGGGAATGGGTGTACCATTTAACACGCACAGACAGTGGGAAATGGGTGTACCGTCTAACACACACAGACAGTGGGGAATGGGTGTACCATCTAACACACACCGACAGTGGGGAATGGGTGTACCATCTAACACACGAACTGGGAAATGGGTGTACCAGTCTAACACACACAGGCAGTGAGAATGGCTGTACCATCTAACACACAAAGACAGTGGGAATGGGTTTACCAACTAAAACACACAGACAGTGGGGAGTGGATGTACCATCTAACACACACAGACAGTGGGGAATGGGTGTACCATCTCACACACAGACAGTGGGGAATGGGTGTACCATCTAACACACACAGACAGTGGGAATGAGTGTACCATTTGACACAAACAGGCAGTGGGGAATGGATGTACCATCTAACACGCACAGACAGTGGGAATGAGTGTACATCTAACACACACAGACAGTGGGAATGAATGTATCATCTAACACACACAGACAGTGGGGAATGGGTTTACCATCTAACACACACAGACAGTGGGAATGAGTGCACCATCGAACACACACAGACTGTGGGGAATGGGTTTACCATCTAACGCACACTGACAGTGGGAATGGGTTTACCATCTAATGCACACAGACACTGGGAATGGCTGTACCATCTGACACACACAGGCAGTGGGGAATGGGTGTACCATCTAACACACACAGGCCGTCGGGAATGGGTGTACCATCTAACACACACAGGCGGTGGGGAGTAGGTTTACCATCGAACACACAGATAATGGGGAATAGGTGTACCGTCTAACACACACACACAGTGGGGAATGGGTGTACCATCTAACACACACAGTGGGAAATGGCTGTACCAGTCTAACACACACAGGCAGTGAGAATGGCTGTACCATCTAACACACATAGACAGTGGGAATGGGTTTACCAACTAAAACACATAGACAGTGGGGAATGGGTGTACCATCTAACACAGACAGTGGGAAATGGGTGTACCATCCAACACACACAGACAGTGGGGAATGGGTGTACCATCTAACATGCAGATAGAGGGGATGGGTGTACAATCTCACACACACAGGCAGTGGGAATGGGTTTACCAATTAAAACACGCAGACAGTGGGGTGTGGATGTACCATCTAACACACACAGACAGTGGGGAATGGGTGTACCATCTAACACACACAGACAGTGGGGAATGAGTGTAACATCTAACACACACAGACAGTGGGGAATGGGTGTACCATTTAACACGCACAGACAGTGGGGAATGGGTGTAACATCTAACACACACAGACAGTGGGGAATGAGTGTACCATCTAACACACACAGTGGGAAATGGGTGTACCAGTCTAACACACACAGGCAGTGAGAATGGCTGTACCATCTAACACAGATAGACAGTGGGAATGGGTTTACCATCTAACACACACAGACAGTGGGGAATGGGTGTACCATCTAACACACACAGACAGTGGGGAATGGGTGTACCATCTAACACACACAGACAGTGGGGAATGGGTGTACCGTCTAAGACACACAGACATGGGGAATGGGTGTACCCTCTAAGACACACAGACAGTGGGGAATGGGTATACCATCTAACATGCAGATAGAGGGAATGGGTGTATAATCTCACACACACAGATAGTGGGAATGGGTGTACCATCTAACACACACAGACAGTGGGGAATGGGTGTACCATCTAACACACACAGTGGGAAATGGGTGTACCAGTCTAACACACACAGGCAGTGAGAATGGCTGTACCATCTAACACACATAGACAGTGGGGAATGGGTGTACCATCTGACACGCACAGACAGTGGGGAATGGGTGTACCCTCTAACACACACAGACAGTGGGGAATGGGTGTACCATCTAACACACACAGTGGGGAATGGGTGCACCATCTAACACACACAGTGGGAAATGGGTGTACCAGTCTAACACACACAGGCAGTGAGAATGGCTGTACCATCTAACACACATAGACAGTGGGAATGGGTTTACCAGCTAAAACACACAGACAGTGGGGAATGGGTGTACCGTCTAACACACACTGACAGTGGGGAATGGGTGTACCATCTAACACACACAGACAGTGGGGAATGAGTGTACCATCTAACACACACAGACAGTGGGGAATGGGTGTACCATCTAACACACACAGACAGTGGGGAATGGCTGTACCATCTAACACACACAGACGGTGCGAATGGATGTACCATCTAATACACACAGACAGTGGGGAATGGGTGTACCATCTAACACACACAGTGGGAAATGGGTGTACCAGTCTAACACACACAGACAGTGAGAATGGCTGTACCATCTAACACACATAGACAGTGGGGAATGGCTGTACCATCTAACACACACAGACATTGGGGAATGAGTGTACCATCTAACACACACAGACAGTGGGGAATGAGTGTACCATCTAACACACACAGACAGTGGGGAATGAGTGTACCATCTAACATGCACAGACAGTGGGGAATGGGTGTACCATCTAACACACACAGACAGTGGGGAATGGGTGTACCATCTAACACACACAGTGGGAAATGGGTGTACCATCTAACACACACAGACAGTGGGGAATGGGTGTACCACCTAACACACACAGACAGTGGGGAATGGCTGTACCATCTAACACACACAGACAGTGGGGAATGGGTGTACCACCTAACACACACAGACAGTGGGGAATGGCTGTACCATCTAACACACACAGACAGTGGGGAATGGGTGTACCACCTAACACACACAGTGGGAAATGGGTGTACCAGTCTAACACACACAGACAGTGAGAATGGCTGTACCATCTAACACACATAGACAGTGGGGAATGGCTGTACCATCTAACACACACAGACATTGGGGAATGAGTGTACCATCTAACACACACAGACTGTGGGGAATGAGTGTACCATCTAACACACACAGACAGTGGGGAATGAGTGTACCATCTAACATGCACAGACAGTGGGGAATGCGTGTACCATCTAACACACACAGACAGTGGGGAATGGGTGTACCATCTAACACACACAGTGGGAAATGGGTGTACCATCTAACACACACAGACAGTGGGGAATGGGTGTACCACCTAACACACACAGACAGTGGGGAATGGCTGTACCATCTAACACACACAGACAGTGGGGAATGGGTGTACCACCTAACACACACAGACAGTGGGGAATGGCTGTACCATCTAACACACACAGACAGTGGGGAATGGGTGTACCACCTAACACACACACACAGTGGGGAATGGGTGTACCATCTAACACACACAGTGGGAAATGGGTGTACCAGTCTAACACACACAGGCAGTGAGAATGGCTGTACCATCTAACACACATAGTCAGTGGGAATGGGTTTACCAACTAACACACACAGACAGTGGGAGAGGGGTGTACCATCTAACACACACAGACAGTGGGGAATGGGTGTACCATCTCACACACAGACAGCGGGAATGGGTGTACCGTCTAAGACACACAGACAGTGGGAATGGGTGTACCGTCTAAGACACACAGACAGTGGGAAATGGTGTACCATGTGACGCACACAGACAGTGGGGAATGGGTTTACCATCTAACATGCAGATAGTGGGAATGGGTGTACCATCTCACACACACAGACAGTGGGAATGTGTGTACCATCTAACACACACAGACAGTGGGAATGAGTGTACCATCTAACACACACAGACAGTGGGAATGAGTGTACCATCTAACACACACAGACAGTGGGAATGTGTGTACCATCTAACACACACAGACAGTGGGAATGAGTGTACCATCTAACACACAGACAGTGGGAATGAATGTACCGTCTCACACACAGACAGTTGGGAATGGGTGAACCATCTCACACACAGACAGACAGTCGGAATGGGTGTACCACCTAACAGACACAGACAGTGGGAATGAGTGTACATCTAACACAGACAGGCAGTGGGAATGAGTGTACATCTAACACAGACAGACAGTGGGAATGAGTGTACCATCTAACGCACACTGACAGTGGGAATGGGTTTACCATCTAACGCACACAGACACTGGGAATGGCTGTACCATCTGACATACACAGGCAGTGGGGAATGGGTGTACCATCTCACACACACACACGTGGCGAATGGGTGTACCATCTAACACTGGCACAGTGGAGAAGTGGCGTACCATCTAACACACACAGGCCGTCGGGAATGGGTGTACCATCTAACACACACAGGCCGTCGGGAATGGGTGTACCATCTAACACACACAGGCCGTCGGGAATGGGTGTACCATCTAACACACACAGGCCGTCGGGAATGGGTGTACCGTCTAACACACACAGGCGGTGGGGAGTAGGTTTACCATCGAACACACAGATAATGGGGAATAGGTGTACCATCTAACACACACTGACAATGGGTAATGGGTGTACCACCTAACACACACAGACAGTGGGGAATGGCTGTACCATCTAACACACACAGACAGTGGGGAATGGGTGTACCACCTAACACACACAGACAGTGGGGAATGGGTGTACCATCTAACACACACAGACAGTGGGGAATGGGTGTACCATCTAACACACACAGACAGTGGGAATGAGTGTACCATCTAACACACACTGACAGTGGGGAATGGGTGTACCATCTAACACACACTGACAGTGGGGTGTGGATGTACCATCTAACACACACAGACAGTGGGGAATGGGTTTACCATCTAACACACACAGGCGGTGGGGAGTAGGTTTACCATCGAACACACAGATAATGGGGAATAGGTGTACTGTCTAACACACACAGACAGTGGGGTGTGGATGTACCATCTAACACACACAGGCAGTTGGGAATGGGTGTACCATCTAACACACACAGACAGTGGGGAATGGGTGTACCATCTAACACACACAGACAGTGGGAATGAGTGTACCATCTAACACACACAGACAGTGGGAATGAGTGTACCATCTAACACACACAGACAGTGGGGAATGGGTGTACCATCTAACACACACAGACAGTGGGGAATGGGTGTACCATCTAACACACACAGACAGTGGGAATGAGTGTACCATCTAACACACACAGACAGTGGGGAATGGGTGTACCGTCTAAGACACACAGACAGTGGGGAATGGGTGTACCATCTAACACACACAGACAGTGGGGAATGGGTGTACCATCTAACACACACAGGCAGTGGGGAATGGGTGTACCATCTAACACACACAGACAGTGGGGAATGGGTGTACCATCTAACACACACAGACAGTGGGGAATGGGTGTACCATCTAACACACACAGACAGTGGGAATGAGTGTACCAGTCTAACACACACAGACAGTGGGGAATGGGTGTACAGTCTAAGACACACAGACAGTGGGGAATGGGTGTACCCTCTAAGACACACAGACAGTGGGGAATGGTGTACCATGTGACGCACACAGACAGTGGGGAATGGGTTTACCATCTAACATGCAGATAGAGGGGATGGGTGTACCATTTCACACACACAGATAGTGGGAATGGGTGTACCATCTCACACACACAGACAGTGGGAATGGGTTTACCATCTAACACACACAGACATTGGGGAATGGGTGTACCATTTAACACGCACAGACAGTGGGGAATGGGTGTACCATCTAACACACACAGTGGGAAATGGGTGAACCATCTAACACACACAGACAGTGGGGAATGAGTGTACCATCTAACACATACAGACATTGGGGAATGGGTGTACCATTTAACACGCACAGACAGTGGGGAATGGGTGTACCATTTAACACGCACAGACAGTGGGGAATGGGTGTACCATCTAACACACACAGACAGTGGGGAATGGGTGTACCATTTAACACGCACAGACAGTGGGGAATGGGTGTACCAGTCTAACACACACAGGCAGTGAGAATGGCTGTACCATCTAACACACATAGACAGTGGGGAATGGGTGTACCATCTAACACACACAGACAGTGGGGAATGGGTGTACCGTCTAACACACACAGACAGTGGGGAATGGGTGTACCACCTAACACACACAGACAGTGGGGAATGGGTGTACCATCTAACACACACAGTGGGAAATGGGTGTACCAGTCTAACACACACAGGCAGTGAGAATGGCTGTACCATCTAACACACATAGACAGTGGGGAATGGCTGTACCATCTAACACACACAGACAGTGGGGAATAGGTGTACCGTCTAACACACACAGACAGTGGGGAATGGGTGTACCACCTAACACACACAGACAGTGGGGAATGGGTGTACCATCTAACACACACAGTGGGAAATGGGTGTACCAGTCTAACACACACAGACAGTGGGAAAGGGGTGTACCATCTAACACACACAGACAGTGGGGAATGGGTGTACCATCTCACACACAGACAGTGGGAATGGGTGTACCATCTAACACACACAGACAGTGGGGAATGGGTGTACCATCTAACACACACAGACAGTGGGGAATGGGTGTACCATCTAACACACACAGACAGTGGGAATGAGTGTACCAGTCTAACACACACAGACAGTGGGGAATGGGTGTACAGTCTAAGACACACAGACAGTGGGGAATGGGTGTACCCTCTAAGACACACAGACAGTGGGGAATGGTGTACCATGTGACGCACACAGACAGTGGGGAATGGGTTTACCATCTAACATGCAGATAGAGGGGATGGGTGTACCATTTCACACACACAGATAGTGGGAATGGGTGTACCATCTCACACACACAGACAGTGGGAATGGGTTTACCATCTAACACACACAGACAGTGGGGAATGAGTGTACCATCTAACACACACAGACAGTGGGGAATGGGTGTACCATTTAACACGCACAGACAGTGGGGAATGGGTGTACCATCTAACACACACAGACAGTGGGGAATGGGTGTACCATCTAACACACACAGTGGGAAATGGGTGTACCAGTCTAACACACACAGGCAGTGAGAATGGCTGTACCATCTAACACACATAGACAGTGGGGAATGGCTGTACCATCTAACACACACAGACAGTGGGGAATGGGTGTACCGTCTAAGACACACAGACATGGGGAATGGGTGTACCCTCTAAGACACACAGACAGTGGGGAATGGGTATACCATCTAACATGCAGATAGAGGGAATGGGTGTATAATCTCACACACACAGATAGTGGGAATGGGTGTACCATCTAACACACACAGACAGTGGGGAATGGGTGTACCATCTAACACACACAGTGGGAAATGGGTGTACCAGTCTAACACACACAGGCAGTGAGAATGGCTGTACCATCTAACACACATAGACAGTGGGGAATGGGTGTACCATCTGACACGCACAGACAGTGGGGAATGGGTGTACCCTCTAACACACACAGACAGTGGGGAATGGGTGTACCATCTAACACACACAGTGGGGAATGGGTGCACCATCTAACACACACAGTGGGAAATGGGTGTACCAGTCTAACACACACAGGCAGTGAGAATGGCTGTACCATCTAACACACATAGACAGTGGGAATGGGTTTACCAGCTAAAACACACAGACAGTGGGGAATGGGTGTACCGTCTAACACACACTGACAGTGGGGAATGGGTGTACCATCTAACACACACAGACAGTGGGGAATGAGTGTACCATCTAACACACACAGACAGTGGGGAATGGGTGTACCATCTAACACACACAGACAGTGGGGAATGGCTGTACCATCTAACACACACAGACGGTGCGAATGGATGTACCATCTAATACACACAGACAGTGGGGAATGGGTGTACCATCTAACACACACAGTGGGAAATGGGTGTACCAGTCTAACACACACAGACAGTGAGAATGGCTGTACCATCTAACACACATAGACAGTGGGGAATGGCTGTACCATCTAACACACACAGACATTGGGGAATGAGTGTACCATCTAACACACACAGACAGTGGGGAATGAGTGTACCATCTAACACACACAGACAGTGGGGAATGAGTGTACCATCTAACATGCACAGACAGTGGGGAATGGGTGTACCATCTAACACACACAGACAGTGGGGAATGGGTGTACCATCTAACACACACAGTGGGAAATGGGTGTACCATCTAACACACACAGACAGTGGGGAATGGGTGTACCACCTAACACACACAGACAGTGGGGAATGGCTGTACCATCTAACACACACAGACAGTGGGGAATGGGTGTACCACCTAACACACACAGACAGTGGGGAATGGCTGTACCATCTAACACACACAGACAGTGGGGAATGGGTGTACCACCTAACACACACAGTGGGAAATGGGTGTACCAGTCTAACACACACAGACAGTGAGAATGGCTGTACCATCTAACACACATAGACAGTGGGGAATGGCTGTACCATCTAACACACACAGACATTGGGGAATGAGTGTACCATCTAACACACACAGACTGTGGGGAATGAGTGTACCATCTAACACACACAGACAGTGGGGAATGAGTGTACCATCTAACACACACAGACAGTGGGGAATGAGTGTACCATCTAACATGCACAGACAGTGGGGAATGCGTGTACCATCTAACACACACAGACAGTGGGGAATGGGTGTACCATCTAACACACACAGTGGGAAATGGGTGTACCATCTAACACACACAGACAGTGGGGAATGGGTGTACCACCTAACACACACAGACAGTGGGGAATGGCTGTACCATCTAACACACACAGACAGTGGGGAATGGGTGTACCACCTAACACACACAGACAGTGGGGAATGGCTGTACCATCTAACACACACAGACAGTGGGGAATGGGTGTACCACCTAACACACACACACAGTGGGGAATGGGTGTACCATCTAACACACACAGTGGGAAATGGGTGTACCAGTCTAACACACACAGGCAGTGAGAATGGCTGTACCATCTAACACACATAGTCAGTGGGAATGGGTTTACCAACTAACACACACAGACAGTGGGAGAGGGGTGTACCATCTAACACACACAGACAGTGGGGAATGGGTGTACCATCTCACACACAGACAGCGGGAATGGGTGTACCGTCTAAGACACACAGACAGTGGGAATGGGTGTACCGTCTAAGACACACAGACAGTGGGAAATGGTGTACCATGTGACGCACACAGACAGTGGGGAATGGGTTTACCATCTAACATGCAGATAGTGGGAATGGGTGTACCATCTCACACACACAGACAGTGGGAATGTGTGTACCATCTAACACACACAGACAGTGGGAATGAGTGTACCATCTAACACACACAGACAGTGGGAATGAGTGTACCATCTAACACACACAGACAGTGGGAATGTGTGTACCATCTAACACACACAGACAGTGGGAATGAGTGTACCATCTAACACACAGACAGTGGGAATGAATGTACCGTCTCACACACAGACAGTTGGGAATGGGTGAACCATCTCACACACAGACAGACAGTCGGAATGGGTGTACCACCTAACAGACACAGACAGTGGGAATGAGTGTACATCTAACACAGACAGGCAGTGGGAATGAGTGTACATCTAACACAGACAGACAGTGGGAATGAGTGTACCATCTAACGCACACTGACAGTGGGAATGGGTTTACCATCTAACGCACACAGACACTGGGAATGGCTGTACCATCTGACACACACAGGCAGTGGGGAATGGGTGTACCATCTCACACACACACACGTGGCGAATGGGTGTACCATCTAACACTGGCACAGTGGAGAAGTGGCGTACCATCTAACACACACAGGCCGTCGGGAATAGGTGTACCATCTAACACACACAGGCCGTCGGGAATGGGTGTACCATCTAACACACACAGGCCGTCGGGAATGGGTGTACCGTCTAACACACACAGGCGGTGGGGAGTAGGTTTACCATCGAACACACAGATAATGGGGAATAGGTGTACCATCTAACACACACTGACAATGGGTAATGGGTGTACCACCTAACACACACAGACAGTGGGGAATGGCTGTACCATCTAACACACACAGACAGTGGGGAATGGGTGTACCACCTAACACACACAGACAGTGGGGAATGGGTGTACCATCTAACACACACAGACAGTGGGGAATGGGTGTACCATCTAACACACACAGACAGTGGGAATGAGTGTACCATCTAACACACACTGACAGTGGGGAATGGGTGTACCATCTAACACACACTGACAGTGGGGTGTGGATGTACCATCTAACACACACAGACAGTGGGGAATGGGTTTACCATCTAACACACACAGGCGGTGGGGAGTAGGTTTACCATCGAACACACAGATAATGGGGAATAGGTGTACTGTCTAACACACACAGACAGTGGGGTGTGGATGTACCATCTAACACACACAGGCAGTTGGGAATGGGTGTACCATCTAACACACACAGACAGTGGGGAATGGGTGTACCATCTAACACACACAGACAGTGGGAATGAGTGTACCATCTAACACACACAGACAGTGGGAATGAGTGTACCATCTAACACACACAGACAGTGGGGAATGGGTGTACCATCTAACACACACAGACAGTGGGGAATGGGTGTACCATCTAACACACACAGACAGTGGGAATGAGTGTACCATCTAACACACACAGACAGTGGGGAATGGGTGTACCGTCTAAGACACACAGACAGTGGGGAATGGGTGTACCATCTAACACACACAGACAGTGGGGAATGGGTGTACCATCTAACACACACAGGCAGTGGGGAATGGGTGTACCATCTAACACACACAGACAGTGGGGAATGGGTGTACCATCTAACACACACAGACAGTGGGGAATGGGTGTACCATCTAACACACACAGACAGTGGGAATGAGTGTACCAGTCTAACACACACAGACAGTGGGGAATGGGTGTACAGTCTAAGACACACAGACAGTGGGGAATGGGTGTACCCTCTAAGACACACAGACAGTGGGGAATGGTGTACCATGTGACGCACACAGACAGTGGGGAATGGGTTTACCATCTAACATGCAGATAGAGGGGATGGGTGTACCATTTCACACACACAGATAGTGGGAATGGGTGTACCATCTCACACACACAGACAGTGGGAATGGGTTTACCATCTAACACACACAGACATTGGGGAATGGGTGTACCATTTAACACGCACAGACAGTGGGGAATGGGTGTACCATCTAACACACACAGTGGGAAATGGGTGAACCATCTAACACACACAGACAGTGGGGAATGAGTGTACCATCTAACACACACAGACATTGGGGAATGGGTGTACCATTTAACACGCACAGACAGTGGGGAATGGGTGTACCATTTAACACGCACAGACAGTGGGGAATGGGTGTACCATCTAACACACACAGACAGTGGGGAATGGGTGTACCATTTAACACGCACAGACAGTGGGGAATGGGTGTACCAGTCTAACACACACAGGCAGTGAGAATGGCTGTACCATCTAACACACATAGACAGTGGGGAATGGCTGTACCATCTAACACACACAGACAGTGGGGAATGGGTGTACCGTCTAACACACACAGACAGTGGGGAATGGGTGTACCACCTAACACACACAGACAGTGGGGAATGGGTGTACCATCTAACACACACAGTGGGAAATGGGTGTACCAGTCTAACACACACAGGCAGTGAGAATGGCTGTACCATCTAACACACATAGACAGTGGGGAATGGCTGTACCATCTAACACACACAGACAGTGGGGAATAGGTGTACCGTCTAACACACACAGACAGTGGGGAATGGGTGTACCACCTAACACACACAGACAGTGGGGAATGGGTGTACCATCTAACACACACAGTGGGAAATGGGTGTACCAGTCTAACACACACAGACAGTGGGAAAGGGGTGTACCATCTAACACACACAGACAGTGGGGAATGGGTGTACCATCTCACACACAGACAGTGGGAATGGGTGTACCATCTAACACACACAGACAGTGGGGAATGGGTGTACCATCTAACACACACAGACAGTGGGGAATGGGTGTACCATCTAACACACACAGACAGTGGGAATGAGTGTACCAGTCTAACACACACAGACAGTGGGGAATGGGTGTACAGTCTAAGACACACAGACAGTGGGGAATGGGTGTACCCTCTAAGACACACAGACAGTGGGGAATGGTGTACCATGTGACGCACACAGACAGTGGGGAATGGGTTTACCATCTAACATGCAGATAGAGGGGATGGGTGTACCATTTCACACACACAGATAGTGGGAATGGGTGTACCATCTCACACACACAGACAGTGGGAATGGGTTTACCATCTAACACACACAGACAGTGGGGAATGAGTGTACCATCTAACACACACAGACAGTGGGGAATGGGTGTACCATTTAACACGCACAGACAGTGGGGAATGGGTGTACCATCTAACACACACAGACAGTGGGGAATGGGTGTACCATCTAACACACACAGTGGGAAATGGGTGTACCAGTCTAACACACACAGGCAGTGAGAATGGCTGTACCATCTAACACACATAGACAGTGGGGAATGGCTGTACCATCTAACACACACAGACAGTGGGGAATGGGTGTACCGTCTAACACACACAGACAGTGGGGAATGGGTGTACCACCTAACACACACAGACAGTGGGGAATGGGTGTACCATCTAACACACACAGTGGGAAATGGGTGTACCAGTCTAACACACACAGGCAGTGAGAATGGCTGTACCATCTAACACACATAGACAGTGGGGAATGGCTGTACCATCTAACACACACAGACAGTGGGGAATAGGTGTACCGTCTAACACACACAGACAGTGGGGAATGGGTGTACCATCTAACACACACAGTGGGAAATGGGTGTACCAGTCTAACACACACAGACAGTGGGAAAGGGGTGTACCATCTAACACACACAGACAGTGGGGAATGGGTGTACCATCTCACACACAGACAGTGGGAATTGGTGTACCATCTAACACACACAGACAGTGGGGAATGGGTGTACCGTCTAAGACACACAGACAGTGGGAAATGGTGTACCATGTGACGCACACAGACAGTGAGGAATGGGTTTACCATCTAACATGCAGATAGAGGGAATGGGTGTATAATCTCACACACACAGATAGTGGGAATGGGTGTACCATCTCACACACACAGACAGTGGGAATGTGTGTACCATCTAACACACACAGACAGTGGGAATGAGTGTACCATCTAACACACACAGAGAATGGGAATGGGTGTACCATCTAACACACAGTCAGTGGGAATGAATGTACCGTCTCACACACAGACAGTTGGGAATGGGTGAACCATCTCACACACAGACAGACAGTCGGAATGGGTGTACCACCTAACAGACACAGACAGTGGGAATGAGTGTACATCTAACACAGACAGACAGTGGGAATGAGTGTACATCTAACACAGACAGGCAGTGGGAATGAGTGTACATCTAACACAGACAGACAGTGGGAATGGGTGTACCATCTAACACACACAGACAGTGGGGAATGGGTTTACCATCTAACGCACACTGACAGTGGGAATGGGTTTACCATCTAACGCACACAGACACTGGGAATGGCTGTACCATATGACACACACAGGCAGTGGGGAATGGGTGTACCATCTCACACACACACACGTGGCGAATGGGTGTACCATCTAACACTGGCACAGTGGAGAAGTGGCGTACCATCTAACACACACAGGCCGTCGGGAATGGGTGTACCATCTAACACACACAGGCCGTCGGGAATGGGTGTACCATCTAACACACACAGGCCGTCGGGAATGGGTGTACCATCTAACACACACAGGCGGTGGGGAGTAGGTTTACCATCGAACACACAGATAATGGGGAATAGGTGTACCGTCTAACACACACACACAGTGGGGAATGGGTGTACCATCTAACACACATAGTGGGAAATGGGTGTACCAGTCTAACACACACAGGCAGTGAGAATGGCTGTACCATCTAACACACATAGACAGTGGGATTGGGTTTACCAACTAAAGCACACAGACAGTGGGGTGTGGATGTACCATCTAACACACACAGACAGTGGGGAATGAGTGTACCATCTAACACACACAGACAGTGGGGAATGGGTGTACCATCTAACACACACAGACAGTGGGGAATGGGTGTACCATCTAACACACACAGACAGTGGGGAATGGGTGTACCATCTAACACACACAGACAGTGGGGAATGAGTGTACCATCTAACACACACAGACAGTGGGGAATGGGTGTACCATCTAACACACACAGACAGTGGGGAATAGGTGTACCGTCTAACACACACAGACTGTGGGGAATGGGTGTACCATCTAACACACACAGACAGTGGGGAATGGGTGTACCATCTAACACACACAGACAGTGGGGAATGAGTGTACCATCTAACACACACAGACAGTGGGGAATGGGTGTACCATCTAACACACACAGACAGTGGGGAATAGGTGTACCGTCTAACACACACAGACTGTGGGGAATGGGTGTACCATCTAACACACACAGACAGTGGGAATGGGTGTACCATCTAACACACACAGACAGTGGGGAATGGGTGTACCATCTAACACACACAGACAGTGGGGAATGGGTGTACCATTTAACACACGCACTGGGAAATGGGTGTACCAGTCTAACACACACAGGCAGTGAGAATGGCTGTACCATCTAACACACATAGACAGTGGGAATGGGTTTACCAACTAAAGCACACAGACAGTGGGGTGTGGATGTACCATCTAACACACACAGACAGTGGGGAATGGGTGTAACGTCTAAGACACACAGGCAGTGGGGAATGGGTGTACCCTCTAAGACACACAGACAGTGGGGAATGGGTTTACCATCTAACATGCAGATAGAGGGAATGGGTGTATAATCTCACACACACAGATAGTGGGAATGGGTGTACCATCTCACACACACAGACAGTGGGAATGTGTGTACCATCTAACACACACAGAGAATGGGAATGGGTGTACCATCTAAAACACACAGTCAGTGGGAATGAATGTACCGTCTCACACACAGACAGTTGGGAATGGGTGAACCATCTCACACACAGACAGACAGTCGGAATGGGTGTACCACCTAACAGACACAGACAGTGGGAATGAGTGTACATCTAACACAGATAGGCAGTGGGAATGAGTGTACATCTAACACAGACAGGCAGTGGGAATGAGTGTACATCTAACACAGACAGGCAGTGGGAATGAGTGTACATCTAACACAGACAGGCAGTGGGAATGAGTGTACATCTAACACAGACAGACAGTGGGAATGAGTGTACCATCTAACACAGACAGACAGTGGGAATGAGTGTACCATCTAACGCACACTGACAGTGGGAATGGGTTTACCATCTAACGCACACAGACACTGGGAATGGCTGTACCATCTGACACACACAGGCAGTGGGGAATGGGTGTACCATCTCACACACACACACGTGGCGAATGGGTGTACCATCTAACACTGGCACAGTGGAGAAGTGGCGTACCATCTAACACACACAGGCCGTCGGGAATGGGTGTACCATCTAACACACACAGGCCGTCGGGAATGGGTGTACCGTCTAACACACACAGGCCGTCGGGAATGGGTGTACCATCTAACACACACAGGCCGTCGGGAATGGGTGTACCGTCTAACACACACAGGCGGTGGGGAGTAGGTTTACCATCGAACACACAGATAATGGGGAATAGGTGTACCATCTAACACACACTGACAATGGGTAATGGGTGTACCATCTAACACACATAGTGGGAAATGGGTGTACCAGTCTAACACACACAGGCAGTGAGAATGGCTGTACCATCTAACACACATAGACAGTGGGAATGGGTTTACCAACTAACACACACAGACAGTGGGGAATGGGTGTACCATCTAACACACACAGACAGTGGGGAATGGGTGTACCATCTAACACACACAGTGGGAATGGGTGTACCATCTAACACACACAGACAGTGGGGAATGGGTGTACCATCTAACACACACAGACAGTGGGGAATGGGTGTACCATCTAACACACACAGACAGTGGGGAATGGGTGTACCATCTAACACACACAGACAGTGGGGAATGGGTTTACCAACTAACACACACAGACAGTGGGGAGTAGGTTTACCAACTCACACACACAGACAGTGGGGAGTAGGTTTACCATCTAACACACACAGACAGTGGGGAATGGCTGTACCATCTAACACACACAGACAGTGGGGAATGGGTGTACCATCTAACACACATAGTGGGAAATGGGTGTACCAGTCTAACACACACAGGCAGTGAGAATGGCTGTACCATCTAACACACATAGACAGTGGGATTGGGTTTACCAACTAAAGCACACAGACAGTGGGGTGTGGATGTACCATCTAACACACACAGACAGTGGGGAATGAGTGTACCATCTAACACACACAGACAGTGGGGAATGGGTGTACCATCTAACACACACAGACAGTGGGGAATGGGTGTACCATCTCACACACAGACAGTGGGAATTGGTGTACCATCTAACACACACAGACAGTGGGGAATGGGTGTACCATCTAACACACACAGACAGTGGGGAATGGGTGTACCGTCTAAGACACACAGACAGTGGGAAATGGTGTACCATGTGACGCACACAGACAGTGAGGAATGGGTTTACCATCTAACATGCAGATAGAGGGAATGGGTGTATAATCTCACACACACAGATAGTGGGAATGGGTGTACCATCTCACACACACAGACAGTGGGAATGTGTGTACCATCTAACACACACAGACAGTGGGAATGAGTGTACCATCTAACACACACAGAGAATGGGAATGGGTGTACCATCTAACACACAGTCAGTGGGAATGAATGTACCGTCTCACACACAGACAGTTGGGAATGGGTGAACCATCTCACACACAGACAGACAGTCGGAATGGGTGTACCACCTAACAGACACAGACAGTGGGAATGAGTGTACATCTAACACAGACAGACAGTGGGAATGAGTGTACATCTAACACAGACAGGCAGTGGGAATGAGTGTACATCTAACACAGACAGACAGTGGGAATGGGTGTACCATCTAACACACACAGACAGTGGGGAATGGGTTTACCATCTAACGCACACTGACAGTGGGAATGGGTTTACCATCTAACGCACACAGACACTGGGAATGGCTGTACCATATGACACACACAGGCAGTGGGGAATGGGTGTACCATCTCACACACACACACGTGGCGAATGGGTGTACCATCTAACACTGGCACAGTGGGGAATGGGTGTACCATCTAACACACACAGGCCGTCGGGAATGGGTGTACCATCTAACACACACAGGCCGTCGGGAATGGGTGTACCATCTAACACACACAGGCCGTCGGGAATGGGTGTACCATCTAACACACACAGGCGGTGGGGAGTAGGTTTACCATCGAACACACAGATAATGGGGAATAGGTGTACCGTCTAACACACACACACAGTGGGGAATGGGTGTACCATCTAACACACATAGTGGGAAATGGGTGTACCAGTCTAACACACACAGGCAGTGAGAATGGCTGTACCATCTAACACACATAGACAGTGGGATTGGGTTTACCAACTAAAGCACACAGACAGTGGGGTGTGGATGTACCATCTAACACACACAGACAGTGGGGAATGAGTGTACCATCTAACACACACAGACAGTGGGGAATGGGTGTACCATCTAACACACACAGACAGTGGGGAATGGGTGTACCATCTAACACACACAGACAGTGGGGAATGGGTGTACCATCTAACACACACAGACAGTGGGGAATGGGTGTACCATCTAACACACACAGACAGTGGGGAATGGGTGTACCATCTAACACACACAGACAGTGGGGAATAGGTGTACCGTCTAACACACACAGACTGTGGGGAATGGGTGTACCATCTAACACACACAGACAGTGGGGAATGGGTGTACCATCTAACACACACAGACAGTGGGGAATGAGTGTACCATCTAACACACACAGACAGTGGGGAATGGGTGTACCATCTAACACACACAGACAGTGGGGAATAGGTGTACCGTCTAACACACACAGACTGTGGGGAATGGGTGTACCATCTAACACACACAGACAGTGGGAATGGGTGTACCATCTAACACACACAGACAGTGGGGAATGGGTGTACCATCTAACACACACAGACAGTGGGGAATGGGTGTACCATTTAACACACGCACTGGGAAATGGGTGTACCAGTCTAACACACACAGGCAGTGAGAATGGCTGTACCATCTAACACACATAGACAGTGGGAATGGGTTTACCAACTAAAGCACACAGACAGTGGGGTGTGGATGTACCATCTAACACACACAGACAGTGGGGAATGGGTGTAACGTCTAAGACACACAGGCAGTGGGGAATGGGTGTACCATCTAACACACACAGACAGTGGGGAATGGGTGTACCATCTAACACACACAGACAGTGGGGAATAGGTGTACCGTCTAACACACACAGACTGTGGGGAATGGGTGTACCATCTAACACACACAGACAGTGGGGAATGGGTGTACCATCTAACACACACAGACAGTGGGGAATGAGTGTACCATCTAACACACACAGACAGTGGGGAATGGGTGTACCATCTAACACACACAGACAGTGGGGAATAGGTGTACCGTCTAACACACACAGACTGTGGGGAATGGGTGTACCATCTAACACACACAGACAGTGGGAATGGGTGTACCATCTAACACACACAGACAGTGGGGAATGGGTGTACCATCTAACACACACAGACAGTGGGGAATGGGTGTACCATTTAACACACGCACTGGGAAATGGGTGTACCAGTCTAACACACACAGGCAGTGAGAATGGCTGTACCATCTAACACACATAGACAGTGGGAATGGGTTTACCAACTAAAGCACACAGACAGTGGGGTGTGGATGTACCATCTAACACACACAGACAGTGGGGAATGGGTGTAACGTCTAAGACACACAGACAGTGGGGAATGGGTGTACCCTCTAAGACACACAGACAGTGGGGAATGGGTTTACCATCTAACATGCAGATAGAGGGAATGGGTGTATAATCTCACACACACAGATAGTGGGAATGGGTGTACCATCTCACACACACAGACAGTGGGAATGTGTGTACCATCTAACACACACAGAGAATGGGAATGGGTGTACCATCTAAAACACACAGTCAGTGGGAATGAATGTACCGTCTCACACACAGACAGTTGGGAATGGGTGAACCATCTCACACACAGACAGACAGTCGGAATGGGTGTACCACCTAACAGACACAGACAGTGGGAATGAGTGTACATCTAACACAGATAGGCAGTGGGAATGAGTGTACATCTAACACAGACAGGCAGTGGGAATGAGTGTACATCTAACACAGACAGGCAGTGGGAATGAGTGTACATCTAACACAGACAGGCAGTGGGAATGAGTGTACATCTAACACAGACAGACAGTGGGAATGAGTGTACCATCTAACACAGACAGACAGTGGGAATGAGTGTACCATCTAACGCACACTGACAGTGGGAATGGGTTTACCATCTAACGCACACAGACACTGGGAATGGCTGTACCATCTGACACACACAGGCAGTGGGGAATGGGTGTACCATCTCACACACACACACGTGGCGAATGGGTGTACCATCTAACACTGGCACAGTGGAGAAGTGGCGTACCATCTAACACACACAGGCCGTCGGGAATGGGTGTACCATCTAACACACACAGGCCGTCGGGAATGGGTGTACCGTCTAACACACACAGGCCGTCGGGAATGGGTGTACCATCTAACACACACAGGCCGTCGGGAATGGGTGTACCGTCTAACACACACAGGCGGTGGGGAGTAGGTTTACCATCGAACACACAGATAATGGGGAATAGGTGTACCATCTAACACACACTGACAATGGGTAATGGGTGTACCATCTAACACACATAGTGGGAAATGGGTGTACCAGTCTAACACACACAGGCAGTGAGAATGGCTGTACCATCTAACACACATAGACAGTGGGAATGGGTTTACCAACTAACACACACAGACAGTGGGGAATGGGTGTACCATCTAACACACACAGACAGTGGGGAATGGGTGTACCATCTAACACACACAGTGGGAATGGGTGTACCATCTAACACACACAGACAGTGGGGAATGGGTGTACCATCTAACACACACAGACAGTGGGGAATGGGTGTACCATCTAACACACACAGACAGTGGGGAATGGGTGTACCATCTAACACACACAGACAGTGGGGAATGGGTTTACCAACTAACACACACAGACAGTGGGGAGTAGGTTTACCAACTCACACACACAGACAGTGGGGAGTAGGTTTACCATCTAACACACACAGACAGTGGGGAATGGGTGTACCATCTAACACACACAGACAGTGGGGAATGAGTGTACCATCTAACACACACAGACAGTGGGGAGTGGGTGTACCATCTCACACACACAGTGGGGAATCGGTTTACCATCTAACATATACACAGTTGGGAATGGGTGTACCATCTAACACACAGACAGTGGGAATGGCTGTACCATCTAACACACACAGACAGTGGGAATGGCTGTACCATCTAACACACACAGACAGTGGGAATGGCTGTACCATCTAACACACACAGACAGTGGGGAATGAGTGTACCATCTAACACACACAGAGAATGGGAATGGGTGTACCATTTAACATACACCCACAGTGGGGAATGGGTGTACCATCTCACACACACAGACAGTGGGGAATGGGTTGGGGAGCTGGAGCTGGATGCGTTCGGGAACATCTGAGATGGATGTTTTACTGAGGTGCAGGCAGAGAGGAGCTGGGTGTCCCCTGGGAAATACAAAGGTCATGCAGGAATCCCCTGTGATCTTTCCCATTGAAAACAAGGATTCTGTTCCGGATACTGTTGGAGTGGGATGGCCGTTTAGGGGAAAGCTGCAGTGAGCAGGTTGGTGGCTCTGGGGCACAGCGGGAAAGGGTAAAGCTAAACAGGACCTTAGTGATAGGAAACTCGATAGGGGGACACAGACAGGAGATTCCGTGGTTGCAAATGGGAATGCGGGATGGTCTCCCAGGGGCCAGGATATCTCAGAGCGGCAGCAGAACAAACTCAAGGGAGAGGGTGAGCAGCCAGAGGTCATTGTGCACGTTGGCACCAATAACATAGGTCGAAATAGGGATGAGATCGTGCAGAGTGATTGTAGAGAGCGAGAAAAAAAAGTTAAAAACCAGGGCTTCGTCAGTGGTAATCTCTGGATTACTTACCGTGCCACATGCTAGTGAGGGTAAGAACAAGAGGATATGGCAGATTCATGCGTGGCCAAGGAATTGGTGCAGGGGGCAGGGATTCAGATTTTCAGATCATTGAGATGTTTTCTGGGGCCGGGGGGAGTTGTTCAAGAGGGACAGATTACATCTGAACTGGAGGGGGACCAATATCTTGGCGGCCATGTTTGCTAGTGCTACAAGGGAGGGTTTAAACTAGATTGGTGGTGGCGGGGGGTGATTCTCAACAGCAGGGAGGCACGTGTGAGGCTGGAAGGAAATACAGTCATCAGAAATAGTAAAGTGAAGAGACAGGTCTGGCTGGAACACGACAGGGAGCAAGGAATGCCAGTTGGATTAAATTGCCTCTATTACAATACAGGAGGGCTGACAGGTAAGGCCGATGAACTCAGGGCGTGGGATAGGTACATGGCACCGGGCTATTATAGCCATTATAGAAACATGGCTAAGGGAGGGACAGGACTGGCTGCTTTATGTGCCAGGGCACAGGTACTTTAGGCAGGTCAGAGGGGGTGGAATGGGGGGAGGGTGGAATTCCACCTTTGATTAAGGTGAGTATGACAGCAGTAGTCAGAGATGAAATAATTGAAGAGTCATCCAGTGAGGTTTTGTGGGTGGAGCTCAGAAATAAGAAGGGGCTGGTGATGTTACTGGGGTTGTACTATAGGCTCCCAAATCGTCAACGGGAATTAAAGAAAGAAATATGCAGGGAGACTTGCAGGAGCAATAAGGTTATCATAGTAGGGGTTTTTAATTTTCCTAACATAGACTGGGACTGCCAGAGCATTAAGGGCTTAGATGGGGTGGAATTTGTTAAGCACGTTCAGGAAAGTTTCCTCAAGCAGTATACAGAGGGTCTTACTCGCGAAGGGGCAAAACTCGACTTACTCTTGGGAAACAGGTGACGGAGGTAGCAGTGAGGGGAGCACTTTAGGACCTGTAACCCTAGTTCTATTAAAATAGTTATGGAGAGGGACAAAACTGGTCCACGGGTTCTGGTTCTAAATTGGGGCAAAGTGAATTTCGATGGAATGAGACCGGAGCTTGAAGGGGGTTGATTGGAGTAGGCCGTTTGCAGACAAAGAGACCGCTGGCAAGTGGGAGGCCTTTAAAAGTGGGAGAGCTGGGGTCCAAGGTCTATATGTTCCTGTGAGGGTGAAGGGCAAGGTTGGCAGGAATAGGGAACCCTGGATGACAAGAGGTATTGAGGCTCTGACCGAAAAAAGGAGGCAGTGTGGCTTCAGTAGAGTCTGCTGGGAATCCGTGGAGGTATACAGGGATCCAGGGGTTTACCGAGGAAGGGAATCAGGAGGGTGAAAAGGGGGAACGAGGTAGCCTTGGCTTGAGAAGATTAGGGTCAATCCAAAGAGGTCCTTTTAAGTATATTAAAGGGAAAAGAATAACTAGAGAGAGAATAGGACCCCTCAAGGACCTGAAGTGTATGTGTGGAACCGCAGGAAATGGGTGAGGTCCTCAATGAATATTTCTCCACGTGTTTAACGTGCAGAAAGACATGAAAACTTGGGACCTTGGGGAAGTTAGTGGTCACATCTTGGGGACAGTCCATATCACAGTGGAGGAGGTGTTGAATGTATTAGAATGTATGAAGGTGGATAAATCTCCTGGTCCTGACCAGATATATCCAAGAACCCTGCAAGAGGCTAGAGAAGGAATTGGGGGGGGGGGCGCTGGATGATGTTTTTGCCTCATCTTTAGCCACAGGGAGGGGTCCTGGAAGACTGGAGGGTAGCGAATGTGGGCCCTTATTCAAGAAGGGCTGCAAAGGGAACTATAGACCAGTCAGCTTAACATCGGTGGTGTGGTAAGTTACTTGAGAAGATTCTGAGGAATAAGATGTGCATGTATTTGGAAAGACAGGGTTTGATTAGGAGCTGTCAGCGTGGTTTTGTGAGTGGGAGACCACGTGTCATAAATCTGTTGGAGCACTTTGATGAAGTGACCAGGAAGGTTGACGAGGGGAGGGAGGTAGACGTAGTCTGTATGGATTTCAGTATGGATTTGATAAGGTTCCACATGGCAGGCTGCTCTGGAAGGTTGGATCGCTTGGAATCCAGGGGCAGCTGGCAAACTGGATACATGATTGGCTTGATGGTAGGAAGCAGAGGGTAATAGTGGGAGGATGCTTGTCGGACTGGAGGCCTGTGACTAGTGGAGTGCCCCAGGGGTCGGTGCTGGGCCCATTGCTGTTTCTTATCAATATCAGTGATTTGGATGAGAATGTACAAGGAATGATTAGTAAGTTTGCAGATGACCCTAAAACAGGTGGGATCGTGGGCAGTGAGGAAGGTTCTCAGAAATTGCAGCAGGACCTTGGTCAGCCGGGGAAGTGGGCCGAGAAATGGCAAATGGAGTTTAATACGGACAAGTGTGAGGTGCAGTATTTTGGAAAGTCAAATAAAGGCAGGAGTTTCCTGGTGAATGGCAGGGCCTTAAGGAGTGTAGTGGGACAGAGGGACCTTGGAGTTCAGGTGCACGGTTCTCTGAGAGTGGAGTCCCAGGTAGACCGGGCAGTGAGGAAGGCTTTTGGTACCCTGGCCTTCATCAGTCAGGGCATTGAGGACAGAAGTTGGGACGTTATGTTGCAGTTGTACAGGAGGTTGGTGAGGCCGCACTTGGAGTATTGTGTTCAGTTTTGATCCCCGTGCGATAGGAAGGATGTTATTAAACTGGAAAGAGTGCGGAAGGAATTTACAAGGATGTTGGCAGGACTCAAGGGTCAGAGTTATAGGGAGAGGTTGGACAAGCGAGGGCTGTTTCCTTTAGAGGGTAGGAGACTGAGGGGGGGAGCTTATAGAGGTGTATAAGATCATGAGAGACATGGACAGGGTGAATGCACTCAGTCTTTTCCCCAGGGTTGGGGAATCGAGGACTAGAGGGCATCAGTTTAAGGTGAGAGGGGGAAAGAATAAAAGGGAACCGGAGGGGTAACGTTTTTACTCAGAGGGGGGTACGCAGATGGAATGAGCTGCCAGTGGAAGTGGTTGAGGCGGGTACATTAACAACATTTAAAAGGTATCGGGACAAATCCATGGATAGGAAAGGGTTAGAAGGATATGGGCCAAGTGCAGGGAAATGGGGTTAGTGTGGATGGACATTTTGGTCAGCATGGACCAGTTTGGGCTGAAGGGCCTGTCTCCGTGCTGCAGGACTCTTTTGACACACACACAGATTGGGGATTGGGTGTACCACTCTAATACACTCAGAGTGGGGAATGGGTGTGCCACTCTAACACACACAGATTGGGGAATGTGTATACCAGTCTAACACACACAGAGTGGGGAATGGGTGTACCACTCTAACACACACAGAGTGGGGAATGGGTGTACCACTCGAACACACTCAGATTGGGGAATGGGTGTACCAGTCTAACACACACAGATCAGGGAATGGGTGTGCCAGTCTAACACACACAGAGTGGGGAATGGGTGTACCAGTCTAACACACACAGACAGTGGGGAATGGGTTTACCACTCTAACACACACAGAGTGGGGAATGGGTGTACCACTCTAACACACACAGAGTGGGGAATGGGTGTACCAGCCTAATACATACAGAGTGGGGAATGGGTGTACCACTGTAAGACAAACACAGAGTGAGGAATGGGTGTACCACTGTAAGACACACAGAGTGGGGAATGGGTGTAACACTCTAACACACATACAGAGTGGGGAACGGGTGCACCAGTCTAACGCACACACATACAGAGTGGGGAATGGGTGCACCAGTCTAACACACACAGTGGGGAATGGCTGTACCAGTCTAACACACACAGTGGGGAATGGCTGTACCAGTCTAACACACAGAGTGGGGAATGGGTGTAACACTCTAACACACACACAGAGTGGGGAATGGGTGTAACACTCTAACACACACACAGAGTGGGGAATGGCTGTACCGGTCGAACACACACACACAGAGTGGGGAATGGGTGTGCCAGTCTAACACACACACAGTGGTGAATGGGTGTACCACACTAATACATACAGAATGGGGAATGGGTGTACCACTCTAACACGCACAGAGTGGGGAATGGGTGTACCAGGCTCACACATACACAGTGGGGAATGGGTGTACCAGGCTCACACACACAGTGGGGAATGGGTGTACCCAGGCTCACACACACACAGTGGGGAAGGGTGTACCAGTCTAACACACACAGTGGGGAATGGGTGTACCAGGCTCACACACACACAGTGGGGAATGGGTGTACCCAGACTCACACACACACACACAAAAATTGAGAATGGGTGTACCAGTCTAACACACACACAGTGGGGAATGGGTGTACCAGGGTCACACATACACAGTGGGGAATGGGTGTACCAGTCTAACATACACAGAGTGGGTAATGGGTGTACCAGGCTCACGCACACACAGTGGGGAAGGGTGTACCAGTCTAACACATAGACAGTGGGGAATGGGTGTACCAGGCTCACACACACACAGTGGGGAAGGGTGTACCAGTCTAACACATAGACAGTGGGGAATGGGTGTACCAGTCTATAACACACACAGTGGGGAATGGGTGTACCAGTCTATAACACACACAGTGGGGAATGAGTGTACCGGTCGAACACACACACAGTGGGGA
The DNA here is from genome assembly GCF_037043375.1 of Chiloscyllium plagiosum. Taxonomy (NCBI): domain Eukaryota; kingdom Metazoa; phylum Chordata; class Chondrichthyes; order Orectolobiformes; family Hemiscylliidae; genus Chiloscyllium; species Chiloscyllium plagiosum. The sequence continues at coordinate 12,068,297 of NW_028270184.1, read as the reverse complement.
ATGGGTGTACCAGGCTCACACACACACAGTGGGGAATGGGTGTATCAGTCTAACGCACTGCCGGAGGGTCAATACTGAGGGAGTGCCACACTGTCGGAGGGTCAGTACTGAGGGAGTGCCACACTGTCGGAGGGTCAGTACTGAGGGTGCGCCGCATTTTGGGAGGATCAGTGCTGAGGGAGTGCCGCACTGTCAGAGGGTCAGTACTAAGGGAGTGCCGCACTGTCGGAGGGTCAGTGCTGAGGGAGTGCCGCACTGTCGGAGGGTCAGTACTGAGGGAGTGCCGCACTGTCGGAGGGTCAGTACTGAGGGAGTGCCGCACTGTCAGAGGGTCAGTACTGAGGGAGTGCCGCGCTGTCGGAGGGTCAGTGCTGAGGGAGTGCCACACTGTCGGAGGGTCAGTGCTGAGGGAGTACTGCACTGTCGGAGGGTCAGTGCTGAGGGAGTGCTGCACTGTCGGAGGGTCAGTACTGAGAGAGTTCAGCAGTGTTAGAGAGTCATGATCGGTATCTTTGGTGTTGTCACAGAGTTAATAATGTGGATGAATGTTGGAAACTGTGAGATTCCGTGCTCTGTATCTGAGGGTGTTCGTCCACGATTCCTTTTGCTGTAATTTGTCATCAATCCACATGGTGTCACACTTCTGCCACTGTGTGGGTCTGCTTAAACTGTGTGGGTCTGCCACTGTGTGGGTCTGCTTAAACTGTGTGAGTCTGCTCAAACTGTGTGGGTCTGCCACTGTGTGGGTCTGCTTAAACTGTGTGAGTCTGCTCAAACTGTGTGGGTCTGCCACTGTGTGGGTCTGCTCAAACTGTGTGGGTCTGCTTAAACTGTGTGGGTCTGCTCAAACTGTGTGGGGTCTGCTCAAACTGTGTGGGTCTGCCACTGTGTGGGTCTGCTCAAACTGTGTGGGCCTGCCACTGTGTGGGTCTGCTCAAACTGTGTGGGTCTGCTCAAACTGTGTGAGTCTGCTCAAACTGTGTGGGTCTGCCACTGTGTGGGTCTGCTCAAACTGTGTGGGTCTGCCACTGTGTGGGTCTGCTCAAACTGTGTGGGTCTGCTCAAACTGTGTGGGTCTGCTTAAACTGTGTGGGTCTGCTCAAACTGTGTGGGTCTGCCACTGTGTGGGTCTGCTCAAACTGTGTGGGTCTGCTCAAACTGTGTGGGTCTGCCACTGTGTGAGTCTGCTCAAACTGTGTGGGTCTGCTCAAACTGTGTGGGTCTGCTCAAACTGTGTGGGTCTGCCACTGTGTGGGTCTGCTCAAACTGTGTGGGTCTGCTCAAACTGTGTGGGTCTGCTCAAACTGTGTGGGTCTGCCACTGTGTGGGTCTGCTTAAACTGTGTGGGTCTGCCACTGTGTGGGTCTGCTCAAACTGTGTGGGGTCTGCTCAAACTGTGTGGGTCTGCTCACACTGTGTGGGTCTGCTCAAACTGTGTGGGTCTGCCACTGTGTGGGTCTGCTCAAACTGTGTGGGTCTGCCACTGTGTGGGTCTGCTTAAACTGTGTGGGTCTGCTCAAACTGTGTGGGTCTGCTCAAACTGTGTGGGTCTGCTCAAACTGTGTGGGTCTGCTTAAACTGTGTGGGTCTGCTCAAACTGTGTGGGTCTGCTCAAACTGTGTGGGTCTGCCACTGTGTGGGTCTGCTCAAACTGTGTGGGTCTGCTTAAACTGTGTGGGTCTGCTCAAACTGTGTGGGTCTGCCACTGTGTGGGTCTGCTCAAACTGTGTGGGGTCTGCTCAAACTGTGTGGGTCTGCCACTGTGTGGATCTGCTCAAACTGTGTGGGTCTGCCACTGTGTGGGTCTGCTCAAACTGTGTGGGTCTGCTCAAACTGTGTGGGTCTGCTTAAACTATGTGGGTCTGCTCAAACTGTGTGGGTCTGCCACTGTGTGGGTCTGCTCAAACTGTGTGGGTCTGCTCAAACTGTGTGGGTCTGCCACTGTGTGGGTCTGCTCAAACTGTGTGGGTCTGCTCAAACTGTGTGGGTCTGCCACTGTGTGGGTCTGCTCAAACTGTGTGGGTCTGCTCAAACTGTGTGGGTCTGCCACTGTGTGGGTCTGCTCAAACTGAGCAACATCGATTTTGGACATCTGATATCCTCCAAGTCAGGAACTATCCTGCAGAAGGGAACTATCTATGTCCCAGCATACTACAGAGAGGGAAAGATGGAGAGAGAGATTGGTACACATAGTTGTTTGTGCATTTGTATGTGTGGGGTTAGCACTGCTGCCTCACGGCGCCAGGGACCCGAGTTTGATTCCAGTCTCAGGTAACGGTTAGGGTGGATTGGTCGTGCTAAATTGTCCCATAATGCCCAGGGATGTGCAGGTTAGGGTGGATTGGCCGTGCTAAATTGTCCCACAGTGCCCAGGGATGTGCAGGTTAGGGTGGATTGGCCGTGCTAAATTGTCCCATAGTGCCCAGGGATGTGCAGGTTAGGGTGGATTGGCCGTGCTAAATTGTCCCATAGTGCCCAGGGATGTGCAGGTTAGGGTGGATTGGCCGTGCTAAATTGTCCCATAGTGTGCAGAGGTGTGCTGGTTAAATGAGTTAGCCATGGGGAAATTGAGGGTTACAGCAAGGTGAGAGTCTGGGTGGGGAACTCTTCAGAGGGATGGTGTGGATTCGATGGGCTAAATGGCCTGGTTCCACAGTGAGGGATTCTATGAAAATGGTACCTGGAATCCACGTTAAACATCATGTGTGTTAGACTGCTACACCCATTATCAATTGTCTGTGTGTGTTGGACTGGGTACATCCATTCCTCAGTGTGTGTGTGTTAGACTGGTACACCCATTCCCCACTCTGTGTGTGTTAGACTGGTACACCCATTCCCCACTCTGTCTGTGTTAGACTGGTGCACCCATTCCCCACCCTGTGTGTGAGTTAGACTGGTACACCCATTCCCCACTCTGTGTGTGTGTTAGACTGGTACACCCAGTCCCCACTGTGTGTATTAGACTGGTGCACCCATTCCCCACTCTGTGTGTGTTACAGTGGTACACCAATTCATCACTGTGTGTGTTTGAGACTGTTACACCCATTCCCCACTCTGTGTGTGTTAGGGTGGTACACACATTCCCTACTGTGTGTGTGCTAGACTGGTTTACCCATTCCCCACTCTGTGTGTGTTAGACTGGCACACCCATTCCCCACTCTGCGTGTGTCTGTTAGACTGGTACACCCATTCCCCACTCTGTGTGTGTTACAGTGGTACACACATTCCCCACTGTGTGTGTGCTAGACTGGTATACACGTATGGGCCCCAGCTATGCCTGTCTCTTTGTTGGCTACGTAGAGCAGTTGATCTTCCATAATTACACCGGCACCACTCCCCACCTCTTCCTCCGCTACATTGATGACTGCATTGGCGCCACCTCGTGCTCCCGCGAGGAGGTTGAGCAATTCATCAACTTCACCAACACATTCCACCCTGACCTTAAATTTACCTGGACCATCTCTGACACCTCCCTCCCCTTCCTGGACCTCTCCATCTCCATCAGTAACGACCGACTTGACACTGACATCTTCTACAAACCCACCGACTCCCACAGCTATCTGGATTGCACCTCTTCCCACCCTACCTCTTGCAAAAATGCCATCCCGTATTCCCAATTCCTCCGCCTCCGCCGTATCTGCTCCCAGGAGGAGCGGTTCCACCATAGAACACACCAGATGGCCTCCTTCTTTAGAGGCCGCAATTTCCCTTCCCACGTAGTTAAAGATCCCCTCCAACGCATCTCATCCACATCCCGCACCTCCGCCCTCAGACCCAACTCCTCCAACCGCAACAAGGACAGAACGCCCCTGGTGCTCACCTTCCACCCTACCAACCTTCGCATAAACCAAATCATCCGCCGACATTTCCGCTACCTCCAAACAGACCCCACCACCAGGGATATATTTCCCTCCCCACCCCTCTCCGCCTTCCGCAAAGACCGTTCCCTCCGTGACTACCTGGTCAGGTCCACGCCCCCCTACGACCCACCCTCCCATCCTGGCACTTTCCCCTGCCACCGCAGGAACTGTAAAACCTGCGCCCACACCTCCTCCCTCACCTCTATCCAAGGCCCCAAAGGAGCTTTCCACATCCATCAAAGTTTTACCTGCACATCCACTAATATCATCTATTGTATCCGTTGCTCCCGATGCGGTCTCCTCTACATTGGGGAGACTGGGCGCCTCCTAGCAGAGCGCTTTAGGGAACATCTCCGAGACACCCGCACCAATCAACCAAACCGCCCCGTGGCTCAACATTTCAACTCCCCCTCCCACTCTGCCGAGGATATGGAGGTGCTGGGCCTCCTCCACCGCCGCTCCCTCACCACCAGACGCCTGGAGGAAGAACGCCTCATCTTCTGCCTCGGAACACTTCAACCCCAGGGCATCAATGTGGATTTCAACAGTTTCCTCATTTCCCCTTCCCCCACCTCATCCTAGCTTCTAACCTCCAGCAACTCGATCCCCTGACCTGTCCGGACTTGTCCGACCTGCCCAGCTCCTTTTCCACCTATCCACTCCACCCTCTCCTCCCTGACCTATCACCTTCATCTCCTTCCCCACCGACCTATTGTACTCTATGCCACTCTCTCCCCACCCCCACCCTCCTCTAGCTTATCTTTCCACGCTTCAGGCTCTCTGCCTTTATTCCTGATGAAGGGCTTTTGCCCGAAACGTCGATTTTGCCTGTCCTCGGATGCTGCCTGAATTGCTGTGCTCTTCCAGCACCACTGATCCAGAATCTGGTATACCCATTCCCCACTGTGTGTGTTAGACTGGTACACCCATTCCCCACTCTGTGTGTTAGAGCAGTACATCAATTCCCCACTGTGTGTATGTTAGGGTGGTACACCCATTCCCCACTCTGTGTGTTAGAGCAGTACATCAATTCCCCACTGTGTGTATGTTAGGGTGGTACACCCATTCCCCACTCTGTGTGCATTAGAATGGTACACCCTTTCCCCACTGTGTGTGTTAGACTGGTATATCCACTCCCCACTCTGTGTGTGTTAGACTGGTACACCCATTCCCCACTCTGTGTGTGTTACAGTGGTACACCCATTCTCCACTTTGTGTGTGTTAGACTGGTACACCCATTCCCCACTCTGTGTGTGTTAGACTGGTACACCCATTCCCCACTCTGTGTGTGTCTGTTAGACTGGTACACCCATTCTCCACTCTGTGTGTGTTAGACTGGCACACCCATTCCCCACTCTGTGTGATTTACAGTGGTACCCCCATTCCCCACTCTGTGTGTGTTAGACTGGTACACCCATTCTCCACTCTGTGCGTGTCAGACTGGCACCCCCATTCCCCACTCTGTGTGTGTTAGAGTGGTACTCCCATTCCCCACTCTGTGTGTGTTAGACTGGTGTACCCATTCCCCACTCTGTGTATGATAGACTGGTACACCCATTCTCCACTCTGTGTGTGTTACAGTGGTACACCCATTCCCCATTCTGACAGTGTTAGACTGGTACAGTCATTCCCCACTCTGTGTGTGTTAAACGTGTACACCCATTACCCACTCTGTGAGTGTTAAACTGGTACAACAATACCCCACTCTGTGTGTGTTACAGTGGTACACCCATTCCCCACTCTGAGTGTGTTAGAGTGGTACACACATTCCCCACTCTGAGTGTGTTAGAGTGGTACACACATTCCCCACTCTGAGTGTGTTAGGGTGGTACACACATTCCCAATCTGTGTGTGTTACAGTGGTAACCCATTCCCAATCTGTGTGTGTTACAGTGGTACACCCATTCCCCACGCTGAGTGTGTTAGAGTGGTACACCCATTCCCCACTGTGTGTGTATTAGGCTGGTACACTCATTCCCCACTCTGTGTGCGTTAGAGTGGTGCACCCATTCCCCACTGTGTGTGTGTTAGACTGGTACACCCATTCCCCACTCTGCGTGTGTCTGTTAGACTGGTACACCCATTCACCACTCAGTGTGTGTTAGACTGGTACACCCATTCCCCACTCTGCGTGTGTCTGTTAGACTGGTACACCCATTCACCACTCAGTGTGTGTTACAGTGGTACACCCATTCCCCACTCTGTGTGTGTTAGACTGGTACACCCATTCCCCACTCTGTGTGTGTCTGTTAGACTGGTACACCCATTCCCCACTCTGTGTGTGTTAGACTGGTACACCCATTCCCCACTCTGTGTGTGTTAGACTGGTACACCCATTCCCCACTCTGTGTGTGTCTGTTAGACTGGTACACCCATTCCCCACTCTGTGTGTGTTAGACTGGTACACCCATTCCCCACTCTGTGTGTGTTAGACTGGTACACCCATTCCCCACTCTGTGTGTGTTAGACTGGTACACCCATTCCCCACTCTGCGTGTGTCTGTTAGACTGGTACACCCATTCCCCACTCTGCGTGTGTCTGTTAGACTGGTACACCCATTCACCACTCAGTGTGTGTTAGACTGGTACACCCATTCCCCACTCAGTGTGTATTAGACTGGTACACCCATTCCCCACTCTGTGTGTGTTAGACTGGTACACCCATTCCCCACTCTGTGTGTATTAGGCTGGTACACCCATTCCCCACTCTGTGTGTATTAGACTGGTACACCCATTCCCCACTCTGTGTGTATTAGACTGGTACACCCATTCCCCACTCTGTGTGTATTAGACTGGTACACCCATTCCCCACTCTGTGTGTGTTAGACTGGTACACCCATTCCCCACTCTGACTGTGTTAGACTTGTACAGTCATTCCCCACTCTGTGTGTGTTAAACCTGCACACCCATTCCCCACTCTGTGACTGTTAAACTGGTACACCCATGCCCCACACTGTGTGTGTTTTCGACTGGTGGACCCATTCCCCACTGTGTGTGTGTTAGAGTGGTACCCCTATTCCCCAATCTGTGTGAGTTCGAGTGGTACCCCCATTCCCCAATCTGTGTGTGTTAGACTGGTACACCCATTCACCACTCTGTGTGTTTTCGACTGGTACACCCATTTCCCCACTCTGTGTGTGTTACACTGGTACACCCATTCCCAATCTGTGTGTGTTAGACTGGTATACACATTCCCCACTCTCTGTGTGTCTGTTAGACTGGTATACCCATTCCCCACTGTGTGTGTTAGACTGGTACAGCCATTCTCCACTGTGTGTGTGTTACAGTGGTACACCCATTCCCCATTCTGAGTGTGTTGGAGTGGTATCCCCATTCTCCACTCTGTGTGTTACAGTAGTATACCCATTCCCCACTTTGAGTGTGTTAGACTTGTACACCCAAACCCCATTCTGTGTGTGTTAGACCGGTGTACCCATTCACCACTCCATGCGTGTTAGACTGGTACACCCATTCCCCTCTGTGCGTTAGACTGATACACCCATTCCCTATTATGTGTGTATTTAGACTGGTACACACATTCCCCTCTCTGTGTGTGTGTTAGAGTGGTACACCCACTCCCCACTCTGTATGTGTTATACCGGTAGACCCATTCCCCACTCTCTGTGTGTCTGTTAGACTGGTAAACCCATTCCCCTGTGTGTGTGTGTTAGACTGGTACACCCATTCCCCACTCTGTGCGTGTTAGACAGATACACCCATTCCCCAGTCTGAGTGTGTTAGACTGGTACACGCATTCCCCACTCTGTGTACGTAGACTGGTACAACCATTTCCCACTCTGTGTGTGTTAGACTGGTACACCCATTCCCCACTCTGTGTGTGTTAGACTGGTGTACCCATTCACCACTCTGTGTGTGTTACAGTGGTACACCCATTCCCCATTCTGACAGTGTTAGACTGGTACAGTCATTCCCCACTCTGTGTGTGTTAAACTTGTACACCCATTCCCCAGTCTGTGTGTGTTAGACTGGTACACCCATTCTCCACTCTGTATGTGTTAGACTGGTACACCCATTCCCCACTCTGTGTACGTAGACTGGTACAACCATTTCCCACTGTGTGTGTTAGACTGGTACACCCATTCCCCACTGTGTGTATGTTACAGTGGTACACCCATTCCCCACTCTGTGTATGTTACAGTGGTACACCCATTCCCCACTCTGTGTGTGTTAGACTGGTACACCCATTCCCCACTGTGTGTGTGTTACAGTGGTACACCCATTCCCCACTGTGTGTGTGTTACAGTGGTACACCCATTCCCCACTCTGTGTGTGTTAGACTGGTACACCCATTCCCCACTGTGTGTTTTAGACTGGTACACCCATTCCCCACTGTGTGTGTGTCTGTTAGACTGGTACACCCATTCCCCACTCTGTGTGTGTTAGACTGGCACACCCATTCCCCACTGTGTGTTTTAGACTGGTACACCCATTCCCCACTGTGTGTGTGTTACTATGATACACTCATTCCCCACTCTGAGTGTGTTGAGTGGTACCCCCATTCTCCACTCTGTGCATGTTAGACTGGTACACCCATTCCCCACTCTGTGTGTGTTAGACTGGTACACCCATTCCCCACTTTGTGTGTGTTAGAGTGGGACACACATTCCCCACTGTGTGTGTGTTAGACTGGTACACCCATTCCCCACTGTGTGTGTGTTAGACTGGTACACCCATTCCCCACTGTGTGTGTGTTAGACTGATACAGCCATTCCCCACTGTGTGTGTTAGACTGATACAGCCATTCCCCACTGTGTGTGTTAGACTGATACAGCCATTCCCCACTGTGTGTGTTAGACTGATACAGCCATTCCCCACTGTGTGCATGTTACTGTGGTACACCTATTCCCCACTGTGTGTGTGTTAGGGTGGTACCCCCATTTCCCACTCTGTGTGTGTAACACTGCTACGCCCATTCCCCACTCTGTGTGTGTTAGACTGGTAAACCCATTCCCCACTTGGTGTGTGCTAGTTTGGTGCACCGACTCCCTCAGTACTGACCCTCTGACAGTGCGGAACTCCCTCAGTACAGACCCTCCGGCATTTCGGCACTCCCTCAGTACTGACCCTCTGACAGTTAGGCTCTCTCTCAGCACTGACCCTGAAACAGTGCGGCACTCCCTCAGCACTGACCCTCCGACCGTGCGGCGCTCCCTCAGTACTGACCCTCTAACAGTGCAGCACTCCCTCAGTAATGACCCTCCGACAATGCTGCACTCCCACAGTACTGACCCTCCGAAGGTGCGGCGCTCCCTCAGTACTGACCCTCCAACAGTTCAGCACTTCCACAGTACTGACCCTCTGACAGTGCGGCGTTCCCTCAGTACTGACCCTCTGACAGTGCGGCACTCCCTCAGTACTGACCCTCCGACAGTGCAGCACTCCCACAGTACTGACCCTCTGACAGTGCGGCGTTCCCTCAGTACTGACCCTTCGACAATGCGGCACTCCCTCAGTACTGACCCTCCGACAGTGCGGCACTCCCTCAGTACTGACCCTCCGACAGTGCGGCACTCCCTCAGCACTGACCCTCCGACAGTGCGGCACTCCCTTAGTACTGACCCTCCGACAGTGCGGCACTCCCTCAGTACTGACCCTCCGACAGTGCGGCACTCCCTCAGCACTGACCCTCCGACAGCGCGGCACTCCCTCAGCACTGACCCTCCGACAGTGCGGCACTCCCTTAGTACTGACCCTCCGACAGTGCGGCACTCCCTCAGTACTGACCCTCCGACAGTGCGGCACTCCCTCAGCACTGACCCTCCGACAGTGCGGCACTCCCTTAGTACTGACCCTCCGACAGTGCAGCACTCCCTCAGTACTGACCCTCCGACTGAGGGGCACTCCCTCAGCACTGACCCTCCGACAGTGCGGCACTCCCTCAGTACTGCCCCTCCGACAGTGCGGCACTCCCTCAGCACTGACCCTCCGACAGTGCGGCACTCCCTCAGCACTGACCCTCCGACAGTGCGGCACTCCCTCAGTACTGACCCTCCGACAGTGCGGCACTCCCTCAGTACTGACCCTCCGACAGTGCGGCACTCCCTCAGCACTGACCCTCCGACAGTGCGGCACTCCCTCAGTACTGCCCCTCCGACAGTGCGGCGCTCCCTCAGTACTGACCCTCCGACAGTGCGGCGCTCCCTCAGTACTGACCCTCCGACAGTGCGGCACTCCCTCAGTACTGACCCTCCGACAGTGCGGCACTCCCTCAGTACTGACTGGGCGAGGATAGCTGATTTCCTCCCTACCAGGCCATTGTGTAACAGACGGGCTTTTGCAATGTTTGGTCATAATTGATATCATCACCCTCTCCGAGACCATTTTTCAATTCAGAGTTATCACTTGAAATTAAATTGACCGAGAAGTCAAAGTTGGATTTGAATCTGAATTCCTCAGAGCATCTGCTGAGGCCATTGGGTTATTTATCCCACACTAATCACCAAGGCCATCAGTGGGCCCGGTGATCTGATAGAGCCTGCTGCACCAGTCAGTATTTTGTGGTTGATTGGCCACTTTCCTGTCTGACATCCATGTCTTCATTCCCTTGTCTTTCCAAAAAGCTCTCCAACTCAGCCTTGAATGAACATGAAGACTCGCAATTTTTGAGAAGATTTGTAACTCAGGTTGATGATAAGTCTGTAAGTTTGCTCGCTGAGCTGGAAGGCTTGTTTTCAGACGTTTCGTCACCATGACGAGGTGACATCATCAGTGAGAGTCTCTGGTGAAGCGCTGGTGGTATGTCCCGCCTCTCTATTTAGAGGGCTTGGTGTCTTAAGGTGGGTGATGTCATTTCCAGTTTTTATTCAAGGGAAGGTAGATGGGATCTAAATCGAGGTGTTTATTGATGGCGTTCTGGTTAGAATGCCATGCCTCGAAGGATTCTCGTGTGTGTCTTTGTTTCGCCTGTCCTAGGATGTGTGTGTTGTCCCAGTCAAAGTGGTGTCTTATGTATAGAAACTCATGAGAGTGGGTCGCGTCTTTTGGTGGCCAGTTGGTGTTCATAAATCCTGGTGACAAGTTTCCTGCTAGTTTGTCCAATGTCGTGATTTTTACAGTTCTTGCACAGTATCTCGAAAATGACGTTAGTTTCTAATGGATCCTTTAGGCTCATTTAGTCGCTGTTTAAGTGTTGGTAGGTTTGTGGGCTACCATGATGCCAAGGGGTCTGAGTAGTCTGGCAGCAATTTCTGACATTGTCTTTGATGTAAGGTAATGCGGCTATAGTTTTTGGTCGTGTTGTATCTGCTTGTTTGGGTTTGTTGCTGAGGAATTGACGAATTACGTTTATTGGGTACCCGTTTTTCTTGAAAACATTGTATGGATATTTTCCTTCTGCGTTTTGTAGTTCTTGGGTGCTGCAGTGTGATATCGCTCATCGAAATAATGTCTTGATGCCGCTCCGTGTGTGAGTGTGGGGGGATGATTGCTTCTGAAGTCAAGTATTTGGTCCGTGTTTTTTGCTTTGCTGTCGACGCTGGTTTGAAGTTCTCCGTCAACTGTACGTTCAACTGTCACGTCGAGGGACTCCTCTTTTGTGAATTTGATGCCTGTCAGGGTATTGTTGATGGCGTTGCACGCTTCCTCTAATTTGTTCCGTTTTGTGATGACAAGGGTGTCGTCTACATCGCGGACCCAAAGTTCGGGTTGGATAGATGAGAGGGCAGCTTGTTCAAGTCTCTGCATTACTGCTTCTGCTACGAGCCCTGATGTTGGTGATCCCATGGGCGTTCCGTTGACTTGTTTGTGGATATTGTTCCTGAATGTTGTCTTTGCTGATGAGGTTGGCGCTGTCTGGTGTTTGTGGTCCTAGTTTTCCTCATAGTGATGCCAGTGTTTCGTGGGCCAGGTCGATGTTCATCAATGTGAAAACATCAAAGGAGACCATTATTTCCTCCTCTTCTATCTTGGCGCCTTTGATGGTGCTCAGGAATTCTTGGGTGGAGTGAACGGAGTGGCGTCAACCTTCAATTAGGTGTCTTAGTTTTCGGTGAAGTTCTTTGGCTATTCTGTGGTGTACCAGGCAGGGAGACTAGGAGTTTGGGTTGAGCGGGGGGCACATTTTGGTAATCCATAGAAGCGTGGTGTGTTGGATCCATCTGCTTTCATGTTTTGGAAGTCTGTCCTGTTTAATTCTCCTGATTTATTAAGTGCTGTGAGAAAGACTTTTTAAATTCAGATACAGGACCTCAAACTGTTTCATTTACACAGTTGCAGAGTCTGGCCCTATCGATCGCCTCACTCTTCCATTCCTACCTTCTGTCCCCTTCCTGCCAATGTCTGGCAATTGTTTCCCAAGTTGCTTTCCTGTTGTCCTTTCCCTTTTACCTCACTGTAGCTTCCCTCTCCACACAAACCCCTTCACGATTTTCATTCAAGCCCTCACTATTGCACCTCGTTACATTGGTCCCAGCGTTGAAGTTCAGACTGTTCCACAACTTACAGCTCCTAGTTAACACCACAGCCCCGGGGATCTTCCAGCTCTCTCCTTGAACGTGTATTCGATTTGCGGTCCCGGGATTATCAGCCGCCAAGGTACTGCTCATCACCAGGATATTCCAGTTTCCGACGTAACTCTGCACTCTCACCCGCAACACAGCCACTGCTTTGCTCTGCTGCAAACCCTTCAGATGGCTCAGTGGTTAGCACCATTGCCTCACAGTGCCCGGGTCCCGGGCTCAATTCCAGCCTCGGGAATGTGTGGAGTTTGTACGTTCTCCCCGAGTCTGCGTGGGTTTCTTCCGGGTGCTCCGGTTTCCTTCCCACAGTCCAAAGATGTGCGAGTTACATGGGAAAACGCAGGGTTACTGGGGGTATGGTAAGACTGGTAGGTCTTGGCGGGATGGCCTTTACAGGATCGGTGTGGATGTGATGGGCCGAATGGCCTGCTTCCACACGGTAGGGATTTGCTGAGGGGCGAGACTCTTCTGGCTTCCAGGCCTACCTTGCCTCACTCGCTCTACCCCTAATGAGCCTGACTGCCTACTGGAATAAAATGGTGAACCAAACCCTTCCCACCCACTCCAACGCATCACGATGTCTGCAGCCTGGCCTTGAGCTTTTCGAGGGATAGGCTGGCCACCTATATCCACTACAAACTCACCAACACCTCCCCCCCACACAATTACCTCGACATCTTCACACCCTGCTTGCTGCAGAGACTCTATTCCACTCTCCCAGTATCTGTTCTGATGATGCCAACTTCAAGCAGAGAACCCCCCTCCCCCCCCCCTTAAAATGTCCACCTTGTTCCCCAACCGAGGATTCCCCAGCACCGGAGTTGACAGGGCCCTCAGGCTGGGTCTGACTCATTCCCTGCACCTCTCCACCCTCCCATACAGCGATAGGGTCCCCCTTGTCCTCACCTACCATCCCACCAGCATCCACATCCAGAGGATCATGAGCTGCTATTTCCGCCCCCATCCAGCAAGAAGCCAGCACCAGACACATACAATCATACAGTAATACAGCATGGAAACAGGCCCTTCGGCCCAAACTGGTCCATGCTGACCATTGTACCCACTCAGCTAGTTCCAATTGCCCACATTTGGTCCATATCCCTCCAAACCCTTCCCATCCATGTACCTATCCAAATGTTTTTTACACGTTGCAATTGTATCTGTCTCGAACCATTTTCTCTGGAAACCCATTCCCAACACGCACCACTCTCTGTGTGAAGCTGTAACCCCTTCTTAAATCTTTCCCCTCTCACCTTAAACTCATGTCCCCTAGTTTTCAATTCCCCATCCCTGGGACCCATTCATCCCAGCTACCGCCCTCGTGATCTTACACCCCTCAGTTGCGAAGTTGGTGCGTAAAAATGGTAAAATTGTAAAATGCTGGGAGAGCATTAGTTGAAAAATGTGGTGCTGGAAAAACACAGCAGGCCAGGCAGCATCCGAGGAGCAGGAGAATCGACGTTTCGGGCATAAGCCCTTCTTCAGGAATGAGGCTGGTGTGCCAAGCGGGCTGAGATAAAGGGTAGGGGGGAGGGAATTTGGGGGAGGGGCGCTGGGAATACGATAGGTGGAAGGAGGTGAGGGTGAGGGTGGTAGGCCAGAGAGGGGGTGGGGGCAGAGAGGTCGGGAAGAAGATTGCAGGTCAAGAGGGCGGTGCTGAATCCAGGGGTTGGGACTGAGATAAAGTGGGGGGGAGGGGAAATGAGGAAAAATCTACATTCATCCCTTGTGGTTGGAGGGTTCCTAGGCGGAAGTTGAAGCGCTCTTCCTCCAGGCGTCGTGTGGTCAGGGTCTGGCAATGGAGAAGTCCAAGGACCTGCATGCCCTTGGTGGAGTGGGAGGGGGAGTTAAAGTGTTGAGCCACGGGGTGGTTGGTGCGGGTGTCCAAGAGGTGTTCTCTGAAACGTTCCGCAAGTAGGCAGCCTGTCTCCCCAATATAGAGGAGGCCACATCGGGTGCAGCGGATGCAATAGATGATGTGAGTGGAGGTGCAGGTGAATTTGCGACGGGGGAGCATTGCCCTGTCTCTTTAAAAGCCGGTGTTATTTTCAGATTTGAAAATGAATGTCTCTGGGTAAGCAATGTGAAGGTGGCTTGAACTGACATAATGTATGGAAAAGTCGATCAGTTAGCAGGCCCCCAGCAGCTCTTTGACCCAGACAACTGGTTTAAATTCAGCCAATTAATTTAAAAGGTACTTGAAGGCAACGGACCAATTCAATTTAAATCTGATGGTGTTGACAACTTTAAACCGAGCTGGTTGTTAAAAAAATTAATACGTTCGCACGGACATAGAGAGAGGGGGCAACTGGACAGAGACAGGAGAGACAAGTGCCATCTAAAGACATAAGAAGTTACCAGCTCTCAGAAGAAAAATAACCCATCTATTCATAAACGTTACCAGCACTCTGAGGTAATCTTCCTGACACCAGAATTCAGCAGAGGACAGAAGAAATTACAGCGGAAACATCCCTGACAGCAGAAGAAAGACTTGGAGAGACAGCGGAGTGTTTCGGAAGACACATTCTGTGTGAACTTTGAGAGGATCAGTTTTAATTTATTGCTTTGCTACGTAAGTGTTTATGCAAACAGCATACTATTAGAACCTTGTTTTATTCCAGAATAGGTAGTTAGAGAGCGATTGCTCAGTTTGTTAGTAATTCTGTTAATTTGTTCACAGCTGGAGTTAGATAAATAAATTGTTACTTGTTAATTATAGAGTGGGTGAAAGGATTCCATTTCATTTAACCACTCCTTTACAACAGATTGGGGGTAAGAGGTAGTTTGCTTATCAGATTACGAGACGTGGTTATCTTCTCTGGGTGTTTCAGTTTTAATTATCAGAGGGGTGTCAACCTCTGCTCCATAACGCCTCAATAAGGTCACCCCACGTTCTCCTACGTTCCAAGGAATGAAGTCCTATCCTGGCTAATCTCTCCCTATAACTCAGGCCTACTGGCAACATCCTTGTAAATCTTCTCTGCGCTCTTTCCAGTTTAACTAAGCCTTTCCTGTAACAGTGTGACCAAAAACATGCACAATACTCCAAGTGCAGCCTCACCAACCTCTTGTATGACTGTAACATAGCATCCCAACTCCTATACTCAGTGCCTTGACCGATGAAGGCCAGCGAGCTAAATGCCACCTTCACCACCCTGTGACGCTGCTTTCAATGAACTATGTCCTTGTACTCATCGGTCCCTCTGTTCCACAACACTCCACCTTCCCATTTACTGGATAAGTCCTACCTTGGACTGACTTTCCAAAGTGTAACACCTCACACTGACCTGCACTGAATTGCTGCTGTCAATCCTCAGCCCACTTCCCCGTCTGATCAAGATTCCCCCTGTAATTTTTGATAACCTTCCTCGCAAACGATGCCACCAAATTTTGTATCATCCGCAAACTTACTAATCACGCCTCATACATTTACGTAAATAACAGATAACAAAGGTCCCAGCACTGACCCCTGCGGCACCCCACTAGTCACAGGCCTCCGGCCTGAGAAACAACCTTCACCCATCATCCTCTGCTTCCTACCATTGAGCCAATTCCGAATCCAATTAGCTGGCTCTCCCTGGATCCCATGTGACCTAACCTTCATGACCAGCCTGCTGTGTGGGACCTTGTCAAAGGCCTTACTAACGTCCATACAGACAACATCCACTGCCCTACCCTCATCTATCCTCCTGGTTACCTCTTCAAAAAGCTCAAAGATTTGTCAGACAAGACTTCCTGTGCACAATTCCACACTGACTAACCCTAATCACACCTTAACTATCCAAATGTTGGTTAATCCTGATCCTCTTCAACAACTTGCCTCCCCCTGATGTCAGGCTCACTGGCCTGGAGTTCCCCGGCTTGTCTTAAACAACATTAGCCACCCTCCAGTCTTCCAGAACGTCACCAGTGGCGAAGGAAACATCGCTGCAAGGGACTCTAAAATTTCTTCCCGAGTCTCCCACAACATCCGAGGACAGACTTGATCAGGCCCCGGGGGATTTATCCATCTTAATGTGCTTTAAGGTTGCAAACACTTCCTCTCTGGTAATATGCATGTGGTCCAAAACACCCCCACCTGTTTCCCTCATTTTCTTAGCATCAACGAATCTGTCCTCAGTAAAGACTGAGGAGAAATATTCATTAAAAATCTGCCCCCTCTCCCGTGGCTCCACACATGGACGGCCACGCTGATCTTTAAGGGGACCTGTTCTCTCCCTAGTCACCCTTTTAATATAGCAATAGAAGCTCTTGGGATTCTCCTTAACCTTATCTTACATGTTGAGGGACGCGCTGAAGCTTGAGGCAGCTGCCGCCAAGGCGCGGTGGGGGAAGGCTACCATGTAACATCTGCCTGCCTAAAGAAGAACAGGGGGCCCACGCAGTCATTTGGGGCTCCGCTGGCGCCTCGGCAGAAGAGCTGGATAGTAAATGTACAGAGTTGTATAAATAAATTTCGATGTCTGTATTTAAAGCAATGTAATGTGTGCACAAGAATGGCATGACCAATTGGAAGGAGACCCAAATAATTTTATGAATAAAGTTTATTTTTGAATTTAAAAATATCTCACACCCTCTTTCTGGTTTCTCTCTTACACTTTTTATCGTCAGCTTGAGACCGATGGCTTAACTCCAATGTATACCTTCTTTTTCCTGAGCGGAGCCTCAATATTCTTCATCAGCCAGGGATTCCCCCAAACCTGTCAGCTTTTCCCTTCACCCCAACAGGGACAGACTGGCTCTGGACTCTTGCTATCACACGTTTACATGTGCCCTTCCCCTGCCTTGTCAGCTTTCTGTAAGGGACTGTTCCCTCCGCGACACCCTGGGCCACTCCACCTCCACTCCCAGCAGGCCCCCACAGCCCGACGACACCTTCCCCCTGCCCTCGCCGTCAGGTGCAACACCAGCCCATTTCCCTCCTCAGTATCCAAGGTCCCAGCTACACCTTCCTCACCTGCACTTCTGACCATCTTGTCCACCGCCTTCTCTGCTCACAATGCGGTCCCCTCTACGTTGAGGAGGCCAAGTGCAGACTGGGTGACTGCTTCACAGAACACCTACGTTCCTCCTGCAAAAAGAAAAGACCCTGAGATCCCCCCCCCCACCGTTCCCTTGGCCAACATCTGTGCCTCAGGCTTTCTGCAGTGCACCAGCAGTTTCTCCTATGTCCTTAGCCTAACACTCCACCCGCACCAGGCCTTGTCATCACACGGTCTGCTATTACACACAACCCGACGTCAGCCACTCACAGTCTTCATTCCTTGGCCCAGGCTGACCTTTACCTGCTCCTTGGTCTACCCAACTGTTTTTGTCTCTACCCGGGCTCCACCTCCAGCCTAACCCATGTCCTAACCTTCTTCTTGCTACAGTCGGTTCTGAAGAAGGGTCGTTG
The DNA here is from genome assembly GCF_037043375.1 of Chiloscyllium plagiosum. Classification (NCBI taxonomy): domain Eukaryota; kingdom Metazoa; phylum Chordata; class Chondrichthyes; order Orectolobiformes; family Hemiscylliidae; genus Chiloscyllium; species Chiloscyllium plagiosum. The sequence goes on along the minus strand of NW_028270184.1, from coordinate 12,050,566 downwards.
GACCTGAAATGTTAACTCTGCTTTCTCCCCCCGCAGATCCTGCCCGAGTTTCTCCAGCAAATTTCTGATTTCGTTTCTGACAGCGCAGCGTGTGACGTATTCGGGGTTTGGTGAGCAAGAAGGTTAAGCTGAAGAGCTAACTCTCTTTAAAATTAAGCACTTTATCGGAGACACTTGGAAGTTTCTTCCAGACTCAGACAGGGATAAGGAAGCCCAGTGGCTGCAGGTCAAAGCAGCTCGTTAAAGTGACAGTTGGCAGTCTCCTCTACAAGACCACACCCTCTTCTGAGGCATCTTTTCACATCACCATAGAAGGCCGCACTGCACAGAGTGTGACACACGGGATTTGGTGAGTGAGGGAGGTCTGAGCAGAGGGGAAAGGAGGAGTCCATTCTCCTTTCTCGAACATGGCCAGGCTGCAGGAGTGAAGGGGTAGAGAAGCTGCACAGGAGGAGGCAGAGAGACACTCGACGGAAATGAAATAGGTAAGTGATCGACTGGTGAGTATTTTGCTCTCACCTTTTAAAACCCAGGAAATCAATTAGTAATTGGAAAGATCTGTTCACTAGCCATAATAAAGTCATGTTGGTCGTAGGGGCAGACCGAGAGCCAGAAGGCGGGTAGCCGTCCTCAGCGCTGTCACCCCGGGCAGGTACCGGGGCGGGCTGCCCCAGAGGTGGTCGAAAGGTGCTGAGGGTGGTTAGTGAAGCCGGAAGGTGGGTAGGCTGTCCTGACTGCTGTCACCCTGGGCGGGCTGTCCTAGAGGTGGTCGAAAGGTGTGTCAGGGCGGACTGAGAACTGGAAGGGGCATGGGGTGGACCGAGAACCAGAAGGTGGGTAGGGGCGGGCTGCCTTAGAGTGGTCGGAAGGTGGGAGGGATGGGGGCTTGCTGGGTCTGTATTGTCTGCACTTTGTATGTAACAGTATTGTCTAATGTACAAATGTCATTGTCACTGTCTTGCCATAAGTGGAACTGGGATTTGAGGTTTGTCCTCATCTCCCTGTAAAATGGTTGAATGGTAGGGTTTGGGGCCTAGCTTTGCTGCTCCTCTCCCTTGTAACATTGCTGTCTCTTATGTACAGCTGTAAATGTTTTTTTGTAAACTGTTGGTCTGTAACTCGTTTAATAAAATATAAACAGGAAAAAAAATAAAGTCATGTTGGTGGCCAAACTGGCCATCAACAGGTCCAGGCAGCGGGCCGTGGAGGGGGTTGTTAGGGCCGACTGCCTGCTCCTCTTCTGCGGTTATGTTAGAGCCCGGGTGTCCTTGGAGAAGGAGCACGCGGTGTCCACCAACACCCTGGAGTTGTTCAGGGAGAGGTGGGCACCGCAGGGAGTGGAGTGCATCATTTCTCCCTCCAATTCTATTTTGATTTAGTCCCTACCCTCCCCCTCACTGTTTTGATCACACAGCACTGCCCTTTGATGTGAAGGGCAGTGTTTGTCACTGGCCACCTGGGTGTTTTCCTATCTTCCTGGTGGTGGAAATTGAATAAAGTTTCGTGCACTGTGTCTCACGCCTGCACACACACACCATGGGTGCTGGGGAAAAAAATAAGCACTACCGCACTTAGGTGGTAGTATGGGGGTTAATATATTAAAAAAAAATAAAACAGGCTTGTAAGGGCAGTGTTTAAAAGGAAAAGAAAAAAAAAATTAAACAGGAGATTAAAAAAAATAAAATAAAGTCATGTTAGTGACCAAACTGGCCATAACCAGGTCCAGGCAGCAGGCCGTGGAGGGGGTTGTTAGGGCCGACTGCCTGCCCCTCTTCCGCGGTTACGTTAGAGCCCGGGTGTCCTTGGAGAAGGAGCTCGTGGTGTCCACCGACACCCTGGAGTTGTTCAGGGAGAGGTGGGCGCTGCAGGGAGTGGAGTGCATTACTTCCCCCTCCAACTCTATTTTGATTTAATCCCTACCCTCCCCTTCACTGTTTGATCACACAGCACTGCCCTTTGATGTGAAGGGCACTGCTTGTCACTGGCCACCCGGGTGTTTCCTATCTTCCTGGTGGTGGAAACTGAATAAAGATTCATGCACCTTGTGTCTAACACCTGCACACACACACCATGGGTGCTGGGGAAGAAATAAGCACTACCGCAGTTAGGCGGTAGTGTGGGGGAGGTTAAAAAAAGGAAAAAAAAATTAAAAAAAAACAGGGGAAAAAAAAGAAAAAAGAAAAAAAAGAAGAAAAAAAATAAAGTCATGTTGGTGGCCAAACTGGCCATAACCAGGTCCAGGTAGCAGGCCGTGGAGGGGGTTGTTAGGGCCGACTGCCTGCCCCTCTTCCGCGGTTACGTTAGAGCCCGGGTGTCCTTGGAGAAGGAGCTCGCGGTCTCCGCCGACACCCTGGAGTTGTTCAGGGAGAGGTGGGCACTGCAGGGAGTGGAGTGCATCATTTCCCCCTCCAACCCGATTTCGATTTACCCCCTGCCCTCCCCTTCACTGTTTGATCACACAGCGCTGCCCTTTGATGTGAAGGGCACTGCTTGTCACTGGCCACCCGGGTGTTTCCTTTCTTCCTGGTGGTGGGAACTGAAGAAAGATTTGCACACCTTGTGTTTCTCACTGTGTCTCACACCTGCACACACACAACATGGCGTCGGGGGAAAAATAAGCACTACCACAGTTAGGCGGTAGTGTCGGGGTAAAAAAAAAGATGAGTGATGATGTCAGAGGTTCTGTTCATTCTGAGAGCTGGCTCTTGAGGGAGCTGGATTAGTCTCAAGAACACCCCATTTGTGTCAGGTGACTGACTCTATGCTGGCTAGTGCTACAGTCAGTGTGTTTTAATGGGGGCGGAGAGACCTGATTTCTGAACTGGCTGAATTATTTAGCCAGTTTGTTAACTGGTATTCCCTTAGTGAGGACTGATTGTTAAACTCCTGATGCACACAATGTGTTTCAGGTGTCGCTCAGTTTGCATTAGGGGATTGTTGTTTCACTGGCTGGTTACAGCCTGTGTGTTACTCTGTTTTTTAGAAAAGGATAATATTAATTTTGTGGTAGGGCGTAGCCCGAGGACTCTAGTTTCCTTTGCTTTTTGTATGTGTCTTGCGTTTGGACTGAGCTCTTGTGAAAAAATACATCTTACCAGAGGAGCTTTTCCTGTGGGGAGGCCTAGCCCTGGGACTAGGCCTCTGAAGATTGAGCACCTGTGTGTGTGCTGGGAGGTGAGCACTTGCTGTATCCTGGAGTTTGGGAGAAGACCTTTGCTTCAGGAGTGGACCAAACCCCTGTGAGTTAACAGCACCTTTATAATATCCTGTGTTCCTGTGAGTGGACCTGGTTCTCCAAGGATGGGCCAGGACTCCATGGAGATTGAATACTGTGGGGTGTGCATTTGCTGCCTTTGGGAGTGGACTCTGCAGTTTGGAGTGGACTCTATTTCTGACAATGCACTTTGAATACTGCGTTTTGAAGAGAACTGTCTATGCTAATGGACTCTGTGTACCAGAAAGGACTCTGTTTTTTGGTAATTAACTGTATCGTGTTGTTCGTTGGGCTTATCACCTGCACTGTCTTGTGTGTGCCTGGGTCTGGCAGGCCTTACTGTGAACTGGGAGGACAACTTTCAGTCCTGAAAGCTGTCACCCCGAGAGCCGGAGGGTGGGTAGGCCATCCTGTGAACCTGAAGGTTGGTAGGCTGTTCCAAAAGTCAGAGGGTGGTTGGGCCACCCTGATGCCAGTCACGCTGAGAGCCTGATGGTGGGTAGGCTGTTCTGAGCGCTGTCGTCCCAAGAAGGGGTATTCAGGATGGGCTGTCCTAGAGGTGGTCGGAAGGTGTGTCAGGGCAGACAGAGAACTGGAAGGGGCATGGGGTGGACTGAGAGCCGGAAGGTGGGTAGGAGCGGGCTGCCTTAGAGTGGTCGGAAGGTGGGAGGGACGGGGTGGGTTGGGGGCTTGCTGGGGTCTGCATTGTATGCACTTTTTTGCATAATTGGACTGTTGTACATGTCCAAATGTTATTGTTACTGTTTTTATAATGATTGAAACTGGGATTTGAGCTTTCTCATTTTCCCTGAAAACTGGTTAAACGGTAGGGTTTGGGGCCTGGCTTCGCCATTCCCTTCCCTTGTAAAATTGCTGTTTTTCTGTATACAGCTGTAAATGTTAATTGTTTGTGTAAACAGTGAATTGTTTAATAAAATATTTTTTTAAAATGTCCAGTTGGTGGCCAAACCAGCCATAACCAGGTCCAGGCAGTGGGCCATGGAGGGGGTCGTGAGGGCCGACTGCCTGCCCCTCTTCCGCGGTTACGTTAGAGTCCGGATGTCTCTGGAGAAGGAGCACGCGGTGTCTGCTAACACCCTGGAGTTGTTCAGGGAGAGGTGGGCGCCGCAGGGAGTGGAGTGCATTACTTCCCCCTCCAACTCTATTTTGATTTAATCCCTACCCTCCCCCTCACTGTTTGATCACACAGCATTGCCCTTTGATGTGAAGGGCACTGCTTGTCACTGGCCTTTCTTCCTGCTGATGGAAACCAAATAAAGATTCGTGCACCTTGTGTCTCTCACCTGCGCACACACACAACACGGGTGCTGGGGAAAAGAAAAAATATATAACCGGGAGATTAGAATCTCCTCGGTTCAGAGGCCGGACTCTGAGCTGGCTAGCCGCAGCCAGTGTACTGTGAAGAGGAAGAAAGAGACCTCTCTGAGTTTGGAGACATTTGACTTCCGGCTTTTTTTTTCTTGTTTTGTGTTTTAAAAAAAATAAATGAAGTCACATTGGCCGGGCTGCCTTTGAGTGGCCGGAGGTTGGGAGGTTTGCTGGGATGTCTGTGTTACATGCACTGTTTTATTGGTCGGTTTGTACATGAGTTATTGGAGGACATCCCCACTTCTGATCTTATGATAGAGGGATGGTCATTGATGAAGCAGCTGAAGGTGGTTGGGCCTAGGACACTACCCTGACGATCTCCTGTCGCAATGTCCTGGTTGCTGAGATGACTGACCTCCAACGTGCACATCTTCCTACGTGCCAGGTATGACTCCAACCAGTAGAGAGTTTCCTCCCCCGATTCCCCAATTAATTCCAGCTTTGCTGGGGCTCCTTGATGCCCCACTTAGATCAATGTAGCATTGGTGTCATGGGCTGCTGCTCTCACCCAACCTTCACTGGAAATCTATCATGGTTCCTTCACAATTGCTGGGTCAAAATCCTGGAAATGCCTCCCTCAGGGCATTGTGTACCAACCTCCTGCACTTAAACTCGACTAGATCAAGGCGGCAGCGCAACACCCAAATCCCACCAGGGAATGCAAATAAAACACATTCTCGTTCTTTGGTGCTCTGGGATGGAGACATCTTTTCAGATATATCTTACATTTATCTTCAAAAAGTTGCTCACCCTTACACTTTCAGGAACCACGTCAACATTTTGATAATGGTTTAGATTAGATTAGATTAGATTAGATTACATTACAGTGTGGAAACAGGCCCTTCGGCCCAACAAGTCCACACTGACCCGCCGAAGCGCAACCACCCATACCCCTACATTTACCCCTTACCTAACACTATGGGCAATTTAGCATAGCCAATTCACCTAACCTGCACATCTTTGGACTGTGGGAGGAAACCGGAGCACCCGGAGGAAACCCACGCAGACACGGGGAGAATGTGCAAACTCCACACAGTCGCCTGAGGCATGAATTGAACCCAGGTCTCTGGCGCTGTGAGGCAGCAGTGCCACCCACTGTGCCACCGTGCCGCCCACGTGAAGCAGCGTGCGAATTTAACACCAGATGGTTTAGTGCTTGGCACTGTGCTGTTCTATCTAAACGCAGGGCTTTTCTGGAGAGATCATTAGGATATTACTGGGTGTCACCGTGTTTAGCACTGCTGCCTCACAGCAACAGGGTCCTAGGTTCAATTCCAGCCTTGGATGACTGTCTGTGTGGAGTTTGCACATTCTCCCATGTCTGCATGGGTGTGCTCCAGTTTCCTCCCACATTCCAAAAGATGTGCAGATGAGGGTGGATTGGCCGTGCTAAATTGTCCCATAGTGGTAGGTGCAATAGTCAGAGGAGGGTGGGTTACTCTTCGGAGGGTCAGTGTGGACTAGTTGGGCCGAAGGGCCTGTTTCCACACTGTAGGAGAATCTAATCTAAACTTAAGGTGGAGAGGGCTCAGAATAGATTTACAAGGATGTTGCAAGGAGTGGAGGGTTTGAGTTTTGAGGAGGGGGCTAGGTCTTTTTGACTGGAATGTTATAGAGAGTATTAAAACCTTGAGGGGTACAGATAAGGTGAACGGCTAGGTGCCTTTTCCCTCGGTGGGGGATTTCAAGACAAGGGGGGCTTATTTTTAAGATTTAAGAAGGACACGAGGGACAACTGCCTTACACAGAGGGTGGTTCATGTTTGGAATGAACATCCAGAGGACATGGTGGGTGTGGGTACAGTTGCAACATTTAAGAGACAGCTGGATAAATACTTGGATAAGGAATGTTTAGAGGGATATGGGCTAAATGCAGGTAGGTGGGACTCTATGATTCTATCTGATGCCAAAATCACATTTCCCACCTCCACAGCTCACCGTGGAAAGCCACGGATAGGTCTAAGAATTGGGGGGGGGGGAATATACTGGGCCATTAGTTGACTGGAGGACTAATACCAGGTTTGTATGATGGAGAGATTGAGCAGTTTGTGCCTACACGCTCTCGAGTTTGGAAGAATAAAAGGAGATTTAATTAAGGTTTATCAGATGTTTAAATGGGATTGGCAAGGTAGACTGAGGGAGGATGTTTCCTCATGTGGGAACAATCTAGAACGAGAGTTCATCGTTTCAGGAGAAGGGGGCCACACAGATGAGGAACAATGACTTCTCTCAAAGGGGGAAGGGGTCAACTCTGTGGAATTCACTCCCACCCCCCCCCCCCCCCCCACAGCAGTGTGCACAGAGGACACTGAATAAATTTCAGGAGGAGACAGGCAGATTTTTAATCAGAAACGGGCAGGGCACAAAAGTGGGGTTGAAGCTAAAATGAGGTCGGCTACAATCGTATTGAGTGGCTCGAAGGGCTGAACGGCCTTTTCATTCTTATGGTCTTACAGGTTGGATACCAGGTCGCAGGATGGGGGATGGGGGACGGGGGAGGGCGTGGGAGGGGGGGGGGGGGGGGGGGGGGGAGGAGTGGTGCTGAAGGGGCCTATTCCTTTGTCGTACAGATTCCAGACCAAAGTCTTGTTGATGTTTTATAAGCAATATTTATTTTCAAACACAGCTCTGGACCCGGGGGAGGGCAGGGATCGTCCCTTCTGGCCCAGAGGTGGGAACGCTACAACCCCCCCCACCCCCCCCAACCCTTCACATCCTTGGTGCGTCTCAAGTCAGGGTTTGGAACGGGCAGGGGTGCAGCCTGAAGTAGGCAGCACAGGCCGGTTACTCAGACATCCCCAGCCACCTTCCCCCACCCCAGCTCAGACGACAGCCCGGGGGTCCCAGCAGTAGTGGTTGTCAGAGTGCAGTCCGGTCAGCAGCTTGGCGTCCTCCGGGGCCAGGAAAAAGTCGAAGAGCCGGGCGTTGGCGGCAACGCGCTCGGTATTGGCCGACTTGGGGATGACCCCGATGCCCTGCTGCACGGCCCAGCGCAGCAGCACCTGGGCGGGGCTGCGGCCGTAGGCAGAGGCCAGGGCCTGTACCTGAGGCTCCTCCAGCAGGCACCCTGTGCCCAGGGAAGAGTAGGCCTGCAGGTGGAGGCCGTGCTCGGCGCAGAAGGCCAACAGGCCGCTCTGCACCAGGCGCGGGTGATACTCCACCTGCAGCACGGCCGGCGGCACCCGGCAATGGGCCAGCAGCTCCCTGAGGTGGCCCTCCGTGTAGTTGGACACTCCGAGGGCCCGGAAGAGGCCTCTCTTGTAGAGGCCCTCCAGCGCCTCCCAGCTGCGGCGCCTGCACCCCGGGTTACGGGGGTCCTCGCTCTTCCAGCCCTGACGGCCGGGCCAGTGGATGAGATAGAGGTCCAGGTAGCTGCAGCCCAAGGTCTCCACGCTCCGTAAGGCGCCCTCTTCGGCCCGCTCCCCCTGATCCGCTGGCGAGAGCTTGCTGGTGATGAAGACGTCGGCCCGGGACAGGCCGTGCCTGGGCAGCAGCTCTGCCAGCGCCCTGCCGATGTCCCCCTCGTTGCCGTACACGCTGGCCGTGTCAACCGAGCGGTAACCGTGCCTGAGCGCGGCATCCAGCGCCCGGTACACGGCCTCATACCCTCGCAACCTGTGGGTGCCGAGGCCTAGCAGAGGCATCTCCACCCCGTTGTTGAGCTGCACACTGTCCATCCTCCCTGTTCAGACCGCTGGGAATTGGAGGACACAACGGGGAAGTAACAAGGACGCCGGGCGCTGGGGATCTGAAACAGCAAAAAAAAACACACACAGCTGGAGAAACTCAGCAGGTCTGGAGCGAGACAGAAAGCACAGTTAACATTCCTAGTCCGGTGACTCTTCACCAGAATAACCAAATGGACTAGGGAGATACGATGAGTCCTACAGACACTTTAATTTAGGATATCCGGATGGGAGAGACCAATCTAGTCTCGATTTGGAGATGCCGGTGTTGGATTGGGGTGGACAAAAATCACACAACACCAGGTTAGAGTCCAACAGGTTTATTTGGAAGCACTAGCTTTCGGAGCGCTGCTCCTTCATCAGGTGGGTGTCCGAAAGCTAGTGCTTCCAACCAAAACGTGTTGGACTATACCCTGGTGTTGTGTGATTTTTAACTTAATCTAGTCCCATTTGCCAGCACTTGGCCCATATCCCCCCAAACCCTTCCTATTCATGTCCCATCCAGATGCCTTTAAAATGTTGTCATTGTACCAGCCTCTCTCAATACAGTTCAAAGATATCCAGGTTTCAGTGGACTGGCTGTGGTAAATTACCGCACAGTGTCCAGGGATGTGCAGGCGAGGTGGGCTAGCCATGGGAAGGCAGGGTTGGGGGATAGGGTGGGATGCTGTTCGGAGAGCCAGTGCAAATTCAATGGGCCGAATGGCCTCTTTCTGTACTGTAGGGATTCTATGATATGAATAACTTGGATGAGGAAAGTGAATATATTAATCGCCAAATCTCTGGACAGTACAAATGTACATGGAAAGGCAAGTGGTGAGGATGACTCTCAGAATCTGCTTAGGGATACAGACAGGTTAAATGAGTGTGCAAAGATTTGGCAGATGAAATACAATGTGGGGAAATGTGAACAGAGCCAAAGATTATTTAAACGGAATGCTATGGAATAGAAGGAATTGGGAGCTCTCATCCATGAATCACAAAACGCTAGCACCCAACTTATCATAGAATCCCTACAGTATGGAAACAGGCCCTTCAGCCCAACAAGTCCACACTGACCCTTCAAAGAGTAACCCACCCAGTACCCTACTACATTTACCCCTGACTAATGCACCTAACCTACAAATCCCTATGGGACAATTTAACGTGGCCAACGCACCCTAACCTGCACATCTCTGGGCACTGTGGGACAATTTAACGTGGCCAATCCACCCTAACCTGCACATCCCTGGAATTATGGGAGGAAACCCATGCAGACACGGGGAGAATATGCAAACTCCACAAAGACAGTCGCCCGAGGCTGGAATCGAACCTGGCGCTGTGGGGGGCAGCAGTGCTAACCCACTGAGCCACTGTGCTGCCCCGCGCAGTGGTTAGTATGGAAGGTAAATGTAATATTGGCCTAAGTTGCAAAGGGAACAGTTCTGGGTCCCTTACCTAAGGGACCTATACTGGCATCGGAGGCAGTCTAGAGAAGGTCCACTGGGCTGTACTAGGTCTGCATGGATTGTCTTATGAGGAGAGGTGGAGTAGATTGGGCCAGTACTCATTGGAATTTCGAGCGCTGAGAGGAGACCTTCCGAGGACTCTAGTTTCCTTTGCTTTTTGTATGTGTCTTGCGTTTGGACTGAGCTCTTGTGAAAAAATACATCTTACCAGAGGAGCTTTTCCTGTGGGGAGGCCTAGCCCTGGGACTAGGCCTCTGAAGATTGAGCACCTGTGTGTGTGCTGGGAGGTGAGCACTTGCTGTATCCTGGAGTTTGGGAGAAGACCTTTGCTTCAGGAGTGGACCAAACCCCTGTGAGTTAACAGCACCTTTATAATATCCTGTGTTCCTGTGAGTGGACCTGGTTCTCCAAGGATGGGCCAGGACTCCATGGAGATTGAATACTGTGGGGTGTGCATTTGCTGCCTTTGGGAGTGGACTCTGCAGTTTGGAGTGGACTCTATTTCTGACAATGCACTTTGAATACTGCGTTTTGAAGAGAACTGTCTATGCTAATGGACTCTGTGTACCAGAAAGGACTCTGTTTTTTGGTAATTAACTGTATCGTGTTGTTCGTTGGGCTTATCACCTGCACTGTCTTGTGTGTGCCTGGGTCTGGCAGGCCTTACTGTGAACTGGGAGGACAACTTCAGTCCTGAAAGCTGTCACCCCGAGAGCCGGAGGATGGGTAGGCCATCCTGTGAACCTGAAGGTTGGTAGGCTGTTCCAAAAGTCGGAGGGTGGTTGGGCCACCCTGATGCCAGTCACGCTGAGAGCGGGTAGGCCGTTCTGAGCGCTGTCGTCCCAAGAAGGGGTAATCAGGATGGGCTGTCCTAGAGGTGGTCGGAAGGTGTGTCAGGGCAGACAGAGAACTGGAAGGGGCATGGGGTGGACTGAGAGCCGGAAGGTGGGTAGGGGCGGGCTGCCTTAGAGTGGTCGGAAGGGACGGGGTGGGTTGGGGGCTTGCTGGGGTCTGCATTGTATGCACTTTTTTGCATAATTGGACTGTTGTACATGTCCAAATGTTATTGTTACTGTTTTTATAATGATTGAAACTGGGATTTGAGCTTTCTCATTTTCCCTGAAAACTGGTTAAACGGTAGGGTTTGGGGCCTGGCTTCGCCATTCCCCTCCCTTGTAAAATTGCCGTTTTTCTGTATACAGCTGTAAATGTTAATTGTTTGTGTAAACAGTGAATTGTTTAATAAAATATTTTTTTAAAATGTCCAGTTGGTGGCCAAACCAGCCATAACCAGGTCCAGGCAGTGGGCCATGGAGGGGGTCGTGAGGGCCGACTGCCTGCCCCTCTTCCGCGGTTACGTTAGGGCCCGGGTGTCCTTGGAGAAGGAGCACGCGGTGTCTGCTAACACCCTGGAGTTGTTCAGGGAGAGGTGGGCGCCGCAGGGAGTGGAGTGCATTACTTCCCCCTCCAACTCTATTTTGAATTAATCCCTACCCTCCCCTTCACTGTTTGATCACACAGCACTGCCCTCTGATGTGAAGGGCACTGCTTGTCACTGGCCTTTCTTCCTGCTGATGGAAACCGAATAAAGATTCGTGCACCTTGTGTCTCTCACCTGCGCACACACACAACACGGGTGCTGGGGAAAAGAAAAAATATATAACCAGGTGATTAGAATCTCCTCAGTTCAGAGGCCGGACTCTGAGCTGGCTAGCCGCAGCCAGCGTACTGTGAAGAGGAAGAAAGAGAGCTCTGTGAGTTTGGAGACATTTGACTTCTGGCTTTTTTTTTCTTGTTTTGTGTTTTTAAAAAAAATAAATGAAGTCACATTGGCCGGGCTGCCTTTGAGTGGCCGGAGGTTGGGAGGGAAGGGTGGTTTGCTGGGATGTCTGTGTTACATGCACTGTTTTATTGGTCGGTTTGTACATGAGTTATTGGAGGACATCCCCACTTCTGATCTTATGATAGAGGGATGGTCATTGATGAAGCAGCTGAAGGTGGTTGGGCCTAGGACACTACCCTGACGATCTCCTGTCGCAATGTCCTGGTTGCTGAGATGACTGACCTCCAACGTGCACATCTTCCTACGTGCCAGGTATGACTCCAACCAGTAGAGAGTTTCCTCCCCCGATTCCCCAATTAATTCCAGCTTTGCTGGGGCTCCTTGATGTCCCACTTAGATCAATGTAGCATTGGTGTCATGGGCTGCTGCTCTCACCCAACCTTCACTGGAAATCTATCATGGTTCCTTCACAATTGCTGGGTCAAAATCCTGGAAATGCCTCCCTCAGGGCATTGTGTACCAACCTCCTGCACTTAAACTCGACTAGATCAAGGCGGCAGCGCAACACCCAAATCCCACCAGGGAATGCAAATAAAACACATTCTCGTTCTTTGGTGCTCTGGGATGGAGACATCTTTTCAGATATATCTTACATTTATCTTCAAAAAGTTGCTCACCCTTACACTTTCAGGAACCACGTCAACATTTTGATAATGGTTTAGATTAGATTAGATTAGATTAGATTAGATTAGATTAGATTAGATTACATTACAGTGTGGAAACAGGCCCTTCGGCCCAACAAGTCCACACTGACCCGCCGAAGCGCAACCACCCATACCCCTACATTTACCCCTTACCTAACACTATGGGCAATTTAGCATGGCCAATTCACCTAACCTGCACATCTTTGGACTGTGGGAGGAAACCGGAGCACCCGGAGGAAACCCACGCAGACACGGGGAGAATGTGCAAACTCCACACAGTCGCCTGAGGCATGAATTGAACCCAGGTCTCTGGCGCTGTGAGGCAGCAGTGCCACCCACTGTGCCACCGTGCCGCCCACGTGAAGCAGCGTGCGAATTTAACACCAGATGGTTTAGTGCTTGGCACTGTGCTGTTCTATCTAAACGCAGGGCTTTTCTGGAGAGATCATTAGGATATTACTGGGTGTCACCGTGTTTAGCACTGCTGCCTCACAGCAACAGGGTCCTAGGTTCAATTCCAGCCTTGGATGACTGTCTGTGTGGAGTTTGCACATTCTCCCATGTCTGCATGGGTGTGCTCCAGTTTCCTCCCACATTCCAAAAGATGTGCAGATGAGGGTGGATTGGCCGTGCTAAATTGTCCCATAGTGGTAGGTGCAATAGTCAGAGGAGGGTGGGTTACTCTTCGGAGGGTCAGTGTGGACTAGTTGGGCCGAAGGGCCTGTTTCCACACTGTAAGAGAATCTAATCTAAACTTAAGGTGGAGAGGGCTCAGAATAGATTTACAAGGATGTTGCAAGGAGTGGAGGGTTTGAGTTTTGAAAAGGGGGCTAGGTCTTTTTGACTGGAATGTTATAGAGAGTATTAAAACCTTGAGGGGTACAGATAAGGTGAACGGCTAGGTGTCTTTTCCCTCGGTGGGGGATTTCAAGACAAGGGGGGCTTATTTTTAAGATTTAAGAAGGACACGAGGGACAACTGCCTTACACAGAGGGTGGTTCATGTTTGGAATGAACATCCAGAGGACATGGTGGGTGTGGGTACAGTTGCAACATTTAAGAGACAGCTGGATAAATACTTGGATAAGGAATGTTTAGAGGGATATGGGCTAAATGCAGGCAGGTGGGACTCTATGATTCTATCTGATGCCAAAATCACATTTCCCACCTCCACAGCTCACCGTGGAAAGCCACGGATAGGTCTAAGAATTGGGGGGGGGGGGGAATATACTGGGCCATTAGTTGACTGGAGGACTAATACCAGGTTTGTATGATGGAGAGATTGAGCAGTTTGTGCCTACACGCTCTCGAGTTTGGAAGAATAAAAGGAGATTTAATTAAGGTTTATCAGATGTTTAAATGGGATTGGCAAGGTAGACTGAGGGAGGATGTTTCCTCATGTGGGAACAATCTAGAACGAGAGTTCATCGTTTCAGGAGAAGGGGGCCACACAGATGAGGAACAATGACTTCTCTCAAAGGGGGAAGGGGTCAACTCTGTGGAATTCACTCCCACCCCCCCCCCCCCCACAGCAGTGTGCACAGAGGACACTGAATAAATTTCAGGAGGAGACAGGCAGATTTTTAATCAGAAACGGGCAGGGCACAAAAGTGGGGTTGAAGCTAAAATGAGGTCGGCTACAATCGTATTGAGTGGCTCGAAGGGCTGAACGGCCTTTTCATTCTTATGGTCTTACAGGTTGGATACCAGGTCGCAGGATGGGGGATGGGGGACGGGGGAGGGCGTGGGAGGGGGGGGGGGGGGGGAGGAGTGGTGCTGAAGGGGCCTATTCCTTTGTCGTACAGATTCCAGACCAAAGTCTTGTTGATGTTTTATAAGCAATATTTATTTTCAAACACAGCTCTGGACCCGGGGGAGGGCAGGGATCGTCCCTTCTGGCCCAGAGGTGGGAACGCTACAACCCCCCCCACCCCCCCCAACCCTTCACATCCTTGGCGCGTCTCAAGTCAGGGTTTGGAACGGGCAGGGGTGCAGCCTGAAGTAGGCAGCACAGGCCGGTTACTCAGACATCCCCAGCCACCTTCCCCCACCCCAGCTCAGACGACAGCCCGGGGGTCCCAGCAGTAGTGGTTGTCAGAGTGCAGTCCGGTCAGCAGCTTGGCGTCCTCCGGGGCCAGGAAAAAGTCGAAGAGCCGGGCGTTGGCGGCAACGCGCTCGGTATTGGCCGACTTGGGGATGACCCCGATGCCCTGCTGCACGGCCCAGCGCAGCAGCACCTGGGCGGGGCTGCGGCCGTAGGCAGAGGCCAGGGCCTGTACCTGAGGCTCCTCCAGCAGGCACCCTGTGCCCAGGGAAGAGTAGGCCTGCAGGTGGAGGCCGTGCTCGGCGCAGAAGGCCAACAGGCCGCTCTGCACCAGGCGCGGGTGATACTCCACCTGCAGCACGGCCGGCGGCACCCGGCAATGGGCCAGCAGCTCCCTGAGGTGGCCCTCCGTGTAGTTGGACACTCCGAGGGCCCGGAAGAGGCCTCTCTTGTAGAGGCCCTCCAGCGCCTCCCAGCTGCGGCGCCTGCACCCCGGGTTACGGGGGTCCTCGCTCTTCCAGCCCTGACGGCCGGGCCAGTGGATGAGATAGAGGTCCAGGTAGCTGCAGCCCAAGGTCTCCACGCTCCGTAAGGCGCCCTCTTCGGCCCGCTCCCCCTGATCCGCTGGCGAGAGCTTGCTGGTGATGAAGACGTCGGCCCGGGACAGGCCGTGCCTGGGCAGCAGCTCTGCCAGCGCCCTGCCGATGTCCCCCTCGTTGCCGTACACGCTGGCCGTGTCAACCGAGCGGTAACCGTGCCTGAGCGCGGCATCCAGCGCCCGGTACACGGCCTCATACCCTCGCAACCTGTGGGTGCCGAGGCCTAGCAGAGGCATCTCCACCCCGTTGTTGAGCTGCACACTGTCCATCCTCCCTGTTCAGACCGCTGGGAATTGGAGGACACAACGGGGAAGTAACAAGGACGCCAGGCGCTGGGGATCTGAAACAGCAAAAAAAAACACACACAGCTGGAGAAACTCAGCAGGTCTGGAGCGAGACAGAAAGCACAGTTAACATTCCTAGTCCGGTGACTCTTCACCAGAATAACCAAATGGACTAGGGAGATACGATGAGTCCTACAGACACTTTAATTTAGGATATCCGGATGGGAGAGACCAATCTAGTCTCGATTTGGAGATGCCGGTGTTGGATTGGGGTGGACAAAAATCACACAACACCAGGTTAGAGTCCAACAGGTTTATTTGGAAGCACTAGCTTTCGGAGCGCTGCTCCTTCATCAGGTGGGTGTCCGAAAGCTAGTGCTTCCAACCAAAACGTGTTGGACTATACCCTGGTGTTGTGTGATTTTTAACTTAATCTAGTCCCATTTGCCAGCACTTGGCCCATATCCCCCCAAACCCTTCCTATTCATGTCCCATCCAGATGCCTTTAAAATGTTGTCATTGTACCAGCCTCTCTCAATACAGTTCAAAGATATCCAGGTTTCAGTGGACTGGCTGTGGTAAATTACCGCACAGTGTCCAGGGATGTGCAGGCGAGGTGGGCTAGCCATGGGAAGGCAGGGTTGGGGGATAGGGTGGGATGCTGTTCGGAGAGCCAGTGCAAATTCAATGGGCCGAATGGCCTCTTTCTGTACTGTAGGGATTCTATGATATGAATAACTTGGATGAGGAAAGTGAATATATTATCGCCAAATCTCTGGACAGTACAAATGTACATGGAAAGGCAAGTGGTGAGGATGACTCTCAGAATCTGCTTAGGGATACAGACAGGTTAAATGAGTGTGCAAAGATTTGGCAGATGAAATACAATGTGGGGAAATGTGAACAGAGCCAAAGATTATTTAAACGGAATGCTATGGAATAGAAGGAGTTGGGAGCTCTCATCCATGAATCACAAAACGCTAGCACCCAACTTATCATAGAATCCCTACAGTGTGGAAACAGGCCCTTCAGCCCAACAAGTCCACACTGACCCTTCAAAGAGTAACCCACCCAGTACCCTACTACATTTACCCCTGACTAATGCACCTAACCTACAAATCCCTATGGGACAATTTAACGTGGCCAACGCACCCTAACCTGCACATCTCTGGGCACTATGGGACAATTTAGCACGGCCAATCCACCCTAACCTGCACATCCCTGGAATTATGGGAGGAAACCCATGCAGACACGGGGAGAATATGCAAACTCCACAAAGACAGTCGCCCGAGGCTGGAATCGAACCTGGCGCTGTGGGGGGCAGCAGTGCTAACCCACTGAGCCACTGTGCTGCCCTGCGCAGTGGTTAGTATGGAAGGTAAATGTAATATTGGCCTAAGTTGCAAAGGGAACAGTTCTGGGTCCCTTACCTAAGGGAAGCTATACTGGCATCGGAGGCAGTCCAGAGAAGGTCCGCTGGGCTGTACTAGGTCTGCATGGATTGTCTTATGAGGAGAGGTGGAGTAGATTGGGCCAGTACTCATTGGAATTTCGAGCGCTGAGAGGCGACCTTATTGAAGCATACAAAGTTCTTACAGAGTAGATGCAGAGAGGCAGTCTCCCCCTTGCGGCAGAGTCTCGGACCAGAGGCCGCAATCTCAGAATAAGGGGTCACATGATTAAGACTGAGATGGTTTGCAATTTCTTCTCTCAGAGGGGAGTGAATCCGTGGAATTCTTCACCACAGAGGGATGTCGAGGCTGGGTCAGTAAGTATATCGAAGGCTGAGATAAACAGAGTTCTAAACCAGGGAGGGAATCAAAGAGTATGGGGAATAGGCAGGAGAGTAGAGCTGAAGATGACCAGATCAACCACGATCTAATACAGTCATAGAGACGTACAGCACAGAAACACACCCTTCGGTCCAACCCGTCCATGTCGACCAGATATGGGCGGCACGGTGGCACAGTGGTTAGCACTGCTGCCTCACAGCGCTTGAGACCCGGGTTCAATTCCCGCCTCAGGCGACTGACTGTGTGGAGTTTGCACGTTCTCCCCGTGTCTGCGTGGGTTTCCTCCGGGTGCTCCGGTTTCCTCCCACAGTCCAAAAGATGTGCAGGGTCAGGTGAATTGGCCATGCTAAATTGCCCGTAGTGTTAGGTAAGGGGTAAATGTAGGGGTATGGGTGGGTTTCGCTTCGGCGGGTCGGTGTGGACTTGTTGGGCCGAAGGGCCTGTTTCCACACTGTAATGTAATCTAATCTAATATCCCAACCCAATCTAGTCCCACCTGCCAGCACCCGGCCCATATCCCTCCATGTTGCAGGAGGAGCAGGTTTGATGGGCCGAATGGCCTATTTCTGCTGCTACTTCTTCTGCTCAGACCTCACCTGGTCCTGTGGAGCTTCTCAGAAGCATTCAGTTCAGAATGTGGCCATTCAGCCCAGACAGCCTGTGCCAGCTCAATGATAAGAGTTATCCAATTGAAACTTGGTGTGGTTGAAAAGACAGCAATGCTGCCTCAGACACTCACCTCCCACAACAGGCAGAAAAATGACAATTTAAGAATTAGTTGGAAATATACAGGCAAGCCCATAACATGATTTGATTAGATTAGGTTCCCTACAGTGTGGAAACGGGCCCTTCGGCCCAACAAGTCCACACCGACCCTCCGAAGAGCAACCCACCCATACCCCTACATTTACCCCTTCACCTAACACTACGGGCAATTTAGCATGGCCAATTCACCCTAACCTGCACATCTTTGGGAGGAAACCCAAGCAGACACGGGGAGAATGTGCAAACTCCACACAGACAGTCGCCGAAGGTGGGAATTGAACCCAAATCCCTGGCGCTGTGAGGCAGCAGTGCTAACCACTGTGCCACCGTGCAGGACGCACAATGTTGGCAGGATGCCTCTCTTTCCAGTAATGACCCACATTATCCGATTAATCCCAACCCTTCCCCAAAGCTCTGGTAAATTTGCAAGAGTTCTGAGGACTTAAGTCAAAGATATTTTGACCGGTGCGGTTGAAATTATTTGCTGCATCTTTCCAGAGACCACGTAAGAACTCACTGCGCAAACATCGCATCAAACATGTCACATCTCGTACCTGGCTACTCCCTGTTGACTCACATTGATAGAATTTCAGCTATCTTAACCCCCACCCTACATCGACCCCACCCCGTTTCCGACTTGCTGTCTCTGTCGAGACTGCACTTGCTGTCCAAACGCTACCCAAAAACGTAGGAGGAAAGGAAGACCTGCATTTCTGTAGCGCCAGTCATGTACTCGGGAAGCCAGAGCATTTCACTGACAGTGACGAGCCTTCAGCTTGGAGCTAACTTGCTCAGGGCTGGGTCCCACTCCCAGCGATGGGGTTAATGAGCAGATCACGTTGCAGTGAGGGTGGGTACGACATAAATGTCGGTCAACACCCCAACGCGGCCACCCATTCGCCTTTCCCTTTCTCAACAGCAGTCACGGGATCCTTTAGCGTCAGTCAAGGGGCGGCTGGGACATTGACTAGAATGGAAACTCTGCCAATGTGGCACTCCCATAGTACTATCCTTCGAGGGGCAAAGACCGACATGGATGATTCCGGGGATGAGGAACGTTAGCTCTCAAGACTCGGGAAGTTGGGAATGTCAGTGAAGAGAAAGCTGGCAAGAAATCCAACAGGAGCTGTCCAAAATGCTGAGGGGCTTGGACAGAAAATGGGGAGAAACCATTCACGCAGGGTTGAGAACAGGAGGGTACGGAAAACAAATAAAAAAGGATTTCAGGGAAAATTTAACACAGCGAGGGGTTCGGGTCTGGAATGTACTGTCTGACAGTTTGGGGGAGGGGGAGGTTGACTCAAGGGGTTAGGGTCTGGAATGTACTGTCTCGCGGTGTCAGGGGGAGGCAGGTTCACTCGAGGGGTTAGGGTCTGAAATGTACTGTCTGAGTGTGTGGGGGTGAGGGGGAGGTTCACTCGAGGGGTTAGGGTCTGAAACGTACTGTCTGAGTGTGTGGGGGTGAGGGGGAGATTCACTCGAGGGGTTAGGGTCTGAAACATACTGAGTGTGTGGGGGTGAGGGGGAGGTTCACCCGAGGGGTTAGGGTCTGAAACATACTGAGTGTGTGGGGGTGAGGGGGAGGTTCACCCGAGGGGTTAGGGTCTGAAACATACTGAGTGTGTGGGGGTGAGGGGGAGGTTCACCCGAGGGGTTAGGGTCTGAAACATACTGAGTGTGTGGGGGTGAGGGGGAGGTTCACCCGAGGGGTTAGGGTCTGAAACATACTGAGTGTGTGGTGGTGAGGGGGAGGTTCACTCGAGGGGTTAGGGTCTGAAACGTACTGTCTGAGTGTGTGGGGGTGAGGGGGAGGTTCACTCGAGGGGTTAGGGTCTGAAACATACTGAGTGTGTGGGGGTGAGGGGGAGGTTCACCCGAAGGGTTAGGGTCTGAAACATACTGAGTGTGTGGGGGTGAGGGGGATGTTCACTCGAGGGGTTAGGGTCTGAAACATACTGAGTGTGTGGGGGTGAGGGGGATGTTCACTCAAGGGGTTAGGGTCTGAAACATACTGAGTGTGTGGTGGTGAGGGGGAGATTCTCTCGAGGGGTTAGGGTCTGAAACATACTGAGTGTGTGGTGGTGAGGGGGAGGTTCACTCAAGGGGTTAGGGTCTGAAACATACTGAGTGTGTGGGGGTGAGGGGGAGGTTCACCCGAGGGGTTAGGGTCTGGAATGTCCTGTCTTGCGGGGAGACAGGTTCAATCCAGGCCTTTAACAGGGAATCAGGATTATTATCTGAACAGGGAGAGTGGGCAGGAGTGCAGGGGAGTGTTGCTGGGGGAAGCACTCCTTGGGAAAGCCCAGCCTGAATGCGACAGGCCGAATGGCTCTGTCTGCACCAGAAAAGACTTTTTAATTGAGGGTGTTCCAAATGCCAGGAAGTCAGTAATCCCAATACTTCCTGGTCAACTCTGGTACAAGCAGCAAGTTCATTTCTACGTTATACTGGTTTCCAACAGGTTTCTTTTATCCCTCATTTTCCTGGGAACACGATAAGATTTGGCACATTGGAACCCAAAGATAAGAATGTCAGTAGTATTTGGAAACCAACGGACTCATATCAGATCAGCCATGACCCTATTGAATGGTGGAGGAGGCTGCAAGGACCTAGTGTTCCTCAGTCAAATGCTTGCCACAGTATGGTCATATTTCATGGAGCTCAATTTTGAATGATATGTGATACATCAGAGTAGTATGTTCGGATGCAAGCTTTAGAATTTCTTTCTTTTGAATTCACATCTGGCATCTGACAAAATGGAAGGAAAGATCTGGCTGTAGATTGCGGGATTATTATAGTCATAGATTGAATCATAGAACCCCGTACAGTGTGGAAACAGGCCCTTCGGCCCAACATGTCCACACCGACCTTCCGAAGGGTAACCCACCCAGACCCATTCCCTTATATTTAACCCCTGCACACCCTTGAACACTGTGGGCAGCAAGGAGGCTCAGTGGTTAGCACTGCCGCCTCACATCAGCAGGGATCCAGGTTTGTATCCACCCTTGAGCCAATCCAGTGAAGGATGGATGCAATCACCTACCGCTGTTCTTATGAGGGTACCCTCCCTAGAATCATAAAATCCCTACTGTGTGGAAGCAGGCCATTCAATCCATCAAGTCAAAACCAAACATCCAAAGACCCACCTGCCACCCTATCCCTGTAACCCTGCATTCCCCATGGCTAATCCACCCTAACCTGCACATCCCTGGACACTATGGGACAATTTAGCACGGCTAATCCACCCTAACCTGCACATCCCTGGACACTCTGGGAAAATTTAGCACGGCTAGTCCACCCTAACCTGCACATCCCTGGACACTCTGGGACAATTTAGCACGGCCAATCCACCCTAACCTGCACATCCCTGGACACTATGGGACAATTTAGCACGGCCAATCCACCCTAACCTGCACATCCCTGGACACTATGGGACAATTTAGCACGGCCAATCCACCCTAACCTGCACATCCCTGGACACTCTGGGACAATTTAGCACGGCTAATCCACCCTAACCTGCACATCCCTGGACACTCTGGGACAATTTAGCACGGCCAATACACCCTAACCTGCACATCTTTGGACTGTGGGAGGAAACCGGAGCAGCCGGAGGAAACCTCAGGCAGTCATAAGCAGAATGTGCAAAGTCCACACAGTTGCCCGAGGGTGTGATCGAACCCGGGTCCCTGGCACTGTGAGGCAGCAGTGCTAACCACTGAGCCACCGTGCTGCTCTAAGTGGCTAACATTTTTATATTTCACATACACAAAAATCACATTTTTGTTTTTTTACACAAAATTGATGTGGTGCAGTATGAGGCCATTCGGCCCACTGTGCCGCACTGACTCAGTCATCTCGTCCGGCACTGCTCCCCAGTGCGAGTCTCTTGCCTTATCCCTGCGCACCATTAACATCCAAACCAAAATAATTTCTTTACAGGCAGGAAAAAAATGTTATCAATTTTTTTTCCCCTGGATTTTTATTCCAATGGACAGACACTGGGTTACCTGAGATTGAGAGAAAGAGGTGATCGTCGAGGGACAGGGCTCTGACCCCCGGTGGCCACGAAATTAGATCCCACACTGCGTGTCCTTTATTTTTACACTTTTGATGCACAGGGTATCTGAGCGTGCACCCCCATGATGCCGAGAAGCAACAATGGTGGTGGTGGTGGTGGTGATTGGGGGGAGGGGGGGCAGGGGAAGTATTTGATTTTTTAATGGTGGGGAATCAGGCATCCCAATGTGGGAGTGGGGGTCAGTTCAGCTCTGTCAGCCAGAAGATTGGTTGGCGGCATTTTGTGGCACCAAGTTCGAAACCCATTACCGGCTGAGGTTACCACGAAGAGATCTCCTCAGTCTCAGTCTCTCTCTCTCTCTTTTTACCCCCCCCCCCCGCCGCCGCCTGGAGTACAGCAACCCTCGGCCGGTCAGTCCCTCTCTCAATCCATCGAAACCAGCGTCCCCGTTCTAAGTGATTAAAGACTCACGTGGGTTTGTTCAACACATTGCATGAGATGTACCACATTTTGATCTTTTACTTATAAATCCCGTGCCCTGTGTATCCTGCGCCACTAACTACCCAACAAAGGAGCAGAGGAATGTACTTTCAAATAAACCTGTTGGACTGTAACCTGGTGTATTGTGGTTTTTTTTTAAAGACTTTGCCCACCCTCCAGTCCAACACCAGCACCTCCCACATGGTCACTGTCTAATGGCACAGCAGACCTGGTAAAACTATTAATAGCATCAGTATGAATGCAGAATTCGTGTAGCCTCTGCATTACCTGCAAAGGCCACAGTGTTAAAGGCAGGACCTGTAGCTGGTAGGTTACCTGTCTGCTGCTTGCTGCTGCTCACATGTCCCCCTCACACAGCCCCGGCCATGACACTCTCCAGCCCCACTTCCGCCCCTCCGCGTGATTGACGGCCCCCCGCTCTCCAATCGCCTCCCAGCGCCGGGTCACGCGAGCCAATCGGCGTGCGGTTGCCGCGGAGCGTACGCCCCGCCCCGCCCCGGGGGCCGCTGGGAGTTGTAGTCCTTTGCCCCTCCCCCCGCACCATTGCCCCGCCCCCTTCAGAGGCCTAGTCGGTGCCCCAGAGCCTGAGTGGAAGTATCATGGCAACAGGGAATTTCTCCCCCTCTGCAACCCACTTCCTTCCCTTCAAAAAAAAACAAAGACTCCAGACCATAAAAAAGTCGTTCAGCCCCATTCAATAAGATCACGACTGGGTCCGAAACCAATACCTTCCTTTTTTTGGGGGGCGGGGAGGTCCAAACCTTTGGCCACGCTCCTGTGAATTAAATTAAACTGAATTGAATTGGAAGGTGCCATATGAACATAAAAAGGTGTTGCAGCTGCTGTTAAAACATGGGGAAAACTGGAGTTGACTTGAGCCCAGCAAGGTGCCCAGAGAGCAGAAAAGTAGCAGCTTTCTATGAAAACCATCGATGGACACATATTGACCAGAACCGGCAGGTCTCTCCTCAGCTTATGCATGGACGCACCTAGTCAGTTACAAGAGTGCATCTTGGACTCATTCCCTGTGTAAATTAGCTTTCCAAATGACACGCAGTTCGGCAGAGTTCATGAAATGGGAAGCTGTTTCTACTGAAAGGAGTGTGGATGACGACAAGGGCACAGAATAGACAAAAGAACTAGAGGGGATGATGAGAATCTCTTTTTTAAGTTTAGTTGTGGTGATATGGAACACTGCCTGAAAGGATGGTCGAAGCAGCTCAGAGGCTGGGAATTCTGCCAGTAATTCACCTCTTGACTTCCTAAAGCCTGTCCACCACCTACAAGGCACAAGTCAGGGGGGTGATGGAATACTCCCCCACTTGCCCCTGGATGGGTGCACCTCCAACAACACTCGAGGCTTGATACCAACTGGGACAGAGCAGCTGATCAATTGGCACCGCATCCACAAGCATCCACTCCCTCCACCACTGACTTTCAGTAGAAGGACAAAGTGAGGACTGTAGATGCTCGAGAGTCAGAGTCGAAAGGTGTGGCTGGAAAAGCACAGCACGTAGGCAGCATCCGAGGAGCAGGAGAGTCGACGTTACAGGCATGAGCCCTTTAGCAGGAACGTGGAGGGTGGGAAGGGGGCCAAGAGATTAATAGGAGGGTGGGGGTGAGGTAGCTGGGAAAGTTGATAGGTAGATGCAGGTTGGGGGGTGATGGTGATAGGTCAGAGGAGTGGGTGGAGTGGATAGATGGAAAGGGAGATGGACAGGTAGGACAGCTCACGAGGGCGGTGCTGAGTTGGAGGGTTGGATCTTGGATGAGGGTGGGGGAGGGGAGATGAGCAAATTGGTGAAGTTGACATTAATACCGTATGGTTGGATGGTCCCACGATGGAAAATGTTCAGTAGCAGCAGTATGTACCATCTAAAAGATGCACTGCAGCAAGTCACCAAAGATCCTTAGATAGCACCTTCCAAATCCTTGAACCCACCACTGAGAAGGAGGAGGGCAGCATATAAATGAGGACAGGACTCCGAACCTCCCACAGGGCAGTTAGAGATGGACGATAAAGGGGTGGCATGGTAGCTCAGTGGGTTAGCCCCGCTGCCTCATGGTGCCAGGGACTTGGGTTCAATTCCACCCTTGGATGACTGTCTGTGTGGAGTTTACACGTTTGTTTCCTCTGGGTGCTCCAGTTCCCTCTCATAGTCTGAAGATGTGCAGGTTAGGGTGGATTGGCCGTGCTAAATTGCCCCATAGTGCCCAGGGATGTGCAGGTTAGGGTGGATTGGCCGTGCTAAATTGCCCCATAGTGCCCTG
Source organism: Chiloscyllium plagiosum (assembly GCF_037043375.1). Classification (NCBI taxonomy): domain Eukaryota; kingdom Metazoa; phylum Chordata; class Chondrichthyes; order Orectolobiformes; family Hemiscylliidae; genus Chiloscyllium; species Chiloscyllium plagiosum. The sequence goes on along the minus strand of NW_028270184.1, from coordinate 12,026,069 downwards.
GGATGTGCAGGTTAGGGTGGATTGGCCGTGCTAAATTGTCCCATAGTGCCCAGGGATGTGCAGGTTAGGGTGGATTGGCCGTGCTAAATTGCCCCATAGTGCCCAGGGATGTGCAGGTTAGGGTGGATTGGCTGTGCTAAATTGCCCCATAGTGCCCAGGGATGTGCTGGTTAGGGTGGATTAGCCGTGCTAAATTGTCCCATAGTGCCCAGGGATGTGCTGGTTAGGGTGGATTGGCCGTGCTAAATTGTCCCATAGTGTCCAGGGATGTGCAGGTTAGGGTGGATTGGCCGTGCTAAATTGTCCCATAGTGCCCAGGGATGTGCAGGTTAGGGTGGATTGGCCGTGCTACATTGCCCCATAGTGCCCAGGGATGTGCAGGTTAGGGTGGATTGGCCATGCTAAATTGCCCCATAGTGTCCAGGGATGTGCAGGTTAGGGTGGATTGGCATGCTAAATTGCCCCATAGTGCCCAGGGATGTGCAGGTTAGGGTGGATTGGCCGTGCTAAATTGTCCCACAGTGCCCAGGGATGTGCAGGTTAGGGTGGATTGGCCGTGCTAAATTGTCCCACAGTGTCCAGGGATGTGCAGGTTAGGGTGGATTGGCCGTGCTAAATTGTCCCACAGTGCCCAGGGATGTGCAGGTTAGGGTGGATTGGCCGTGCTAAATTGTCCCACAGTGCCCAGGGATGTGCAGGTTAGGGTGGATTGGCCGTGCTAAATTGTCCTATAGTGCCCAGGGATGTGCAGGTTAGGGTGGATTGGCCGTGCTAAATTGTCCCATAGTGCCCAGGGATGTGCAGGTTAGGGTGGATTGGCCGTGCTAAATTGTCCCATAGTGCCCAGGGATGTGCAGGTCAGGGTGGATTGGCCGTGCTAAATTGTCCCATAGTGCCCAGGGATGTGCAGGTCAGGGTGGATTGGCCGTGCTAAATTGTCCCATAGTGCCCAGGGATGTGCAGGTTAGGGTGGATTGGCCGTGCTAAATTGTCCCATAGTGCCCAGGGATGTGTAGGCTAAGCTGATTAGCCACAGGAAATGCAGGGTTAGGGTGTGGGCCTGGGTGGGATGGTGATTTGATTCGATGAGCTGAATGGCCTGCTTCCACAATGTAGGGATTCTATGAATAAATGGTGGCACAGCCAGTGATGCCCAAAGGCTGTGAAAGAATAACAAAAGACTTAATTCAGGGGGATATGATGGCTGCATGGAGAGTCTCAGCCTGGCAAGAGAATGGGTGTAGACTGAGGGGCTGTGGACGAGTGTATGGGGGTGTATGGCGAGCACAAAGATCCATGGGAGCTGGGTAGAGAGGCACCCCTTGACGTGGGTGTGGGTGGCATATGCTGACTGCAGTTCCCAGCACCCCCGAGAGGCCAGGCATGACTGATCACCCTTCAAAGGGCTGGCCTGACCCATTCAAACCTTGTTGGGAGGGGTGCGGCAGAGGTGACTGTGTGCCCCTCCAATCTCCATGGTGGAGCCAAGGACTGGCTGCGAGAGCCATTTGGAGGTGCGTGAGCCAAACTAGACCCCACCCACCTTCAGCCCCCCCGACAACCACCACACACATTCACCTTTAAAAAGGCAGCTCCCAGAAACTGAAAAGGCTGTGAAAAATCTGGGCACCAGCAGCTGTTCCCACCACCACCCCCCCTCAGCCATGTCTCGAACCATCCCGACTCCGCGAAAATCCAGGTCCAATCGTCTCCCACTTGGAACGGAATCAAGGGGGAATTTGTTTTCTCAGAGGGTGGATGATCGAGTCCTGGAGAGTTTTCACAAGCACAGAATGTGGTCTTCCAGCCCATCATGTCTGCACCGATTGTCAAACGTCCATCTATTCAAATCCCATTTCCCAGCACTCGACCCCTCATCTTCAGCACTCTGACTTTTAGAGTTTTCATCTGAACACCTATCAAGGTGTACAGCATGGAAACAGGCCCTTCAGCCCAACGTTCAGCGTGGACCTAAGGATCTGCTTCATAAACCCATGACTATGACTTATCCATCTTGACCAGATTTCCTGAACTAATCAAGTCCCACTCGCCTGCACTTGACCCATATCCCTCTCAGGAGAAAGTGAGGACTGCAGATGCTGGAGACCAGAGTTGAAAAGTGTGGTGCTGGAAAAACACAGCAGGCCCGGCAGCGTCCAAGGATCAGGAGAATCGACGTTTCGGGCATAAGCCCTTCTTCAGGAATGAAGGGCTTATGCCCGAAACGTTGATTCTCCTGCTCCTTGAATGCTGCCTGGCCTGCTGTGTTTTTCCAGCACCACACTTTTCAATCCATATCCCTCTCAGCCTTCCCTGTCCACATACCTGCCCAAATGTTTTTAATTGTACCCACCTCTACCATTTCCTGTATCAGCTCATCCCATGTGCATACAATACCCTCTTGTGTGAAAAGGTTGCCCTGTCAGATCCCTTTCATATTGCTGCCCTCTGGTTTTGAACTCCCCTAGCTTGGTGAAAAGACCTTGGCTATTCACCTTATCTATTCCTCTCATGATCTTATAGACCTCTATAAGGTCACCATCCCTCCTCAGCCTCCTACGCTCCAGGGCAAAAAGGGTCCCAGCCTATCTAGGCTTTCCTTATAATTCAAACCTTCCAGTCTCAGTGACATCCTTGTAAGTCTGCTGTTGCATCTTTTCCAGTTTAATAACATCCTTCCTATAGTTGGTGATCAATTTCTTAACTGTCTTGAGGATTCCCACCCCTCTGCCCCTTTTAGCCAGTGAGTTCCAGATACCCACGACCATCTGGTTGAAAATAATCCTGAAACCTTCTCTACAAATCCTACCCCTTACCGTAAAACTGTCCCCAGTTATTGACCTTTGACTAAGGGGTTAGAGTTCTCCCTATCTATCTTGTCTAAGCCCCTTATAATCTCAGACACCTCAGTCAGATTCCTCCCTCCCCCAGCCTCTCTTCTTGAAGGAAAATGCCCCTAGTCTGACCAATTTCTGCTGGTATCTGAATTGCCCCAGACCAGGCAAAATCCTGGAGGTTACCATTAACCAGAAATGGAACTGGACTCGCCATTTTAATACAGCGGCAGGTCAGAAGCTGGGAATATTGCAGTGAGTAACTCACCTTCTGACTCCACAGAGCTTGTCCACGGTGGCTCAGCTGCCTCACAGCTCGAGGGTCCTGGCTTCGATTCCACCCTTAGGTCACTGTCCGTGTGGAGTGTGCATGTTCTTCCCATGTCCGCAAGGGTTTCCTCCGGGTGCTCCAGTTCCCTCCCACAGTCCGAAGACTGATAGGGTGGATTGGCCGTGCTAAATTGCCCGTAGCGTCTATCTATTAGCTACAAGTCAGGGGTGTGAGGGAATACTCCCCACTCGCCCTGGATGGGGGCAGCTCCAACAACACTCAAGGAGCTCGACGCCATCCAGGACAAAGCAGCCTCATTTGATTGGCCCCGCATCTACAAGTATCCACTCCCTCCACCATTGACGCTCAGGAACAGCAAGTGCGTCCCACCTACCAAGTACACTGCAGAAAACCGGCCTGCTCAGCCGCACTGAGAAACCTCGGCAGAAACCCATCTCCGAGGGCAGAATGGCCAACGGCGGCCGGGTAAGAAAAGAAAATGGCTGCCAGGCTTCCTGTGGTGGGAGGATGGGCGCCACAGAAACACCTTCCCATTCTCACAGGGAGAGTACAAAGTAATGACTTGGCAATGAATGTATTGGTGAGACCAGAAGCTGTACAGAATCACTGTGGCATAGAAGGAGGTCGCTCAGCCCATTGTGACTACACCAGTTCTATCCCCTTGTGCCAATCTCCTGCCGTAGAGTCATAAAGGCATGCAGCATGGAAACAGATGTCCTGGTCCAACTTGTCCATGCCAACCAGATATTCTAACCTAATCTAGTCCCATTTGCCAGCATCTGGCCCAGAACCCTCTAACCCCTTCCTATTCATATACCCATCCAAATGCCTTTTAAATGTTGCAATTGTACCAGCCTCCACCACTTTCACTGGCAGCTCATTCCATGCACGTACCACCCTCTGTGTGAAAAAGTTGCTCCCTAGGTCCCTTTCACATCTTTCCCCTCTCACCTTAAACCTATGCCCCTCTAGTTTTGGACTCCCCTACCCTGGGAAAAAGACTTTAGCTATTCACCCTATCCATGCCTCTCATGATTTTATAAACCTTTGTTAGGTCAACCGTCAACCTCCGACGGTCCAGGGAAAATAGCCCCAGCCTCCGTTCAGTCTCTCCCTATAGCTCAAATCCTCCAACCCCATCAACATCCTTGCAAATCTCTTCTGCACCTCTTCGAGTTTAACAACGTCTTTCCTACAGCAGGGAGACCAGAACTGAACGCAGTATTCCAAAGGTGGCCTAACCAATGTCCTATACAGGCACAAGGTGACCTCCCAACTCCTACAATCGATGCACTGACCAATAAAGACAAGTTGTACCAAATGCCTTCTTTAGTATCCTGTCTACCTGTGACTCCACCCTCCTCCAGGAACTATGAACCTGCAACGCAAGGTCTCTTTGTTGGGCCACTCTCCCCAGGACCCCTGCCTTTTTGCCATATCCCTGCACATCATTTCTATCCAATCATCCAAGCCCCCTCTTGAATGCCTATTTCCATTCCCAAGTTGTGTATTCCACACCCTAACTTCTCACTGAGTGAAAACGTTCCTTCTCACATCACCCTTGCTCTTTTTGCCCGTCTCTTTTAACTCTATACCCCTGTCATTGTTAACATAGAACATTACAGCGCAGTACAGGCCCTTCAGCCCTCGATGTTGTGCCGACCTTTAATGAGCAGGAACAGCTTCTCTCTATCTCCTCCATCCAGCCCCTCCTCAGGATGTTCGAAACCTCCATCAGATCAAAACAAGACAAAGAGGAGCAGTGTGCCCGTACGTCATAAATGTCGATTGCTTGTACCTTTTATGGGGGTTTCTGGTATTCATGTTTACAAGACAGGCATTTTAAACATTTAAGCCACAGCACCCTCATTCCTGATGAAGGGCTTATGCCCGAAACTTCGACCCTCCTGCTCCTCGGATGCTGCCTGACCAGCACCACACTCTCGACTCTGATCTCCAGCGTCCGCAGTCCTCACTTTCTCCATACTGGTGGCTCAGTGGTTAACACTGCTGCCTCACAGCGCCAGGGACCCAGGTTCGATTCCAGCCTCGGGTGCCTGTCTGTGTGGAGTTTGCACGTTCTTCCCCGTGTCTGCGTGGGTTTCCTCCGGGTGATCCGGTTTCCTCCCACAGTCCAAAGGTGTGCAGGTCAGGTGAATTGGCCATGCTCAATTGCCCGTAGTGTTAGGTGCATTAGTCAGAGGGGAAGGGGTTTGGGTGGGTTACTCTTTGGAGGGTCGGTGTGGACTGGTTGGGCTGAAGGGCCTGTTTCCACACTGTAGGGGAATCTAATTAATGCTAAGTATTAGGAGTGGTTGTCCTTCAATGTTCCCCACTCCAGGTCTGGGGAGGTTGAACTGGAGAACTGGAAAAGGGTGTGTTTCCATGTGTTTGAGATGTATAAAATTATGAGGAGTGTACATCAGTCAAAACATTTCCCCTTGATGAAAGGATCAGAGGACAGAGATTTAAGATGGGGCAGAATTTCGAAGGGATGTGAGGTAAAACCTTTTCACCTGGGGGTGGTGAGAATCTGGAGGGTGGTGAGAATCTGGAGGGTGGTGGGAATCGGGGAGGGGGGGTGGGAATCGGGGAGGGGGGGTGGGAATCGGGGAGAGGGGGGTGGGAATCTAAAGCTCACTGCTTGCAAGGACAGGAGAGGCAACAGGCCCTCGTACAGTCACAGAGTCCTACAGCACGGAGACAGGCCCTTCGGCCCAATCTGGTCCATGCTGACCAAAATATCCATCCACGCTCAGCCCATTTCCCTGCACTTGGCCCATATCCTTCTAAACCCTTTCCTATCCATGTATTTGTCCCAATGCCTTTTAAATGTTGTTAATGTACCCGCCTCAACCACTTCCGCTGGCAGCTCATTCCATCTGCATACCACCCTCTGGGTAAAAAGGTTGCCCCTCAGGTTCCCTTTTATTCTTTCCCCTCTCACCTCAAACTGAGGCCCTCTAGTCCTCAGTTCCCCAACCCTAGGAAAAAGACTGAGTGCATTCACCCTTTACAGGACTCTCATGATCTTATACACCTCTGTAAGATCGCTCCTCAGTCTCCTACACTCTAACGAAAAAAGTCCTAGCTTGTCCAACCTCTCCCTATAACTCAGACCCTCGAGTCCTGGCAACATCCTTGTAAATTTCTTCTGACCTCTTTCCAGCTGAAGAACATTCTTCCTATAGCACAGTGACCAAAACTGAACTCCAAGTGTGGCCTCATCCATGCAACATAACTTCCTAACTTATGTACTCAGTGCCCTGACTGACGAAGGCCAGTGTGCCAAAAGCCTTCTTCACTGCCCTGTCTACCTGGGACTCCACTTTCATAGAACCGTGTACCTGAGCTCCAAGGTGCCTCTGTTTTCACTACACTCCTTAGGGCCCTACCATTCACCATGAAATGCTACCTTCATTTGACTTTTCAAAATGCAACACCTCACACTTAATCACTTTGAAGAAGTGTTTAGATGTGCAACTGTGATGCCAAGGTTAAATATCACACAACACCAGGTTATAGTCCAACAGATTTATTTGAAAGTACAAGCTTTCAGAGCGCTGCTCCTTCCTCAGATCCGCCCCAGTCCAACATCGGCATCTCCACATCTAGGTATACAAGGCTATGGGCCAAGTGCTGAAAAATGGGATTCGGTTATTGTTTTTGACCAGTGGAGACCCAATGGGCCGAAGGACAGTTTTTGGTGCTGTAAACCTCCATGAGTCTAATGCGTGTGTGTTTCAATTGTGTGTTTGAACATGTATATGTTTTAATGTTGTGTATGTTTTAAGGTATATAGGTCTTAATGTGTATGTGGGTTAAGGTGAATATGTTTAATGCGTGTACCTGTTTTGCTTTGTTTAAAGGTATACATGTTTTAAAGTATGTGTTAAGGTGTATATATTTTGTGTGTGTTTGAACATATATATGTTTTATAAGGTCGTAATGTGTGTATGGGTTAAGATGTATATGTTTAATGCGTGTACCTGTTTTAATGCTGTGTGTTTAAAGGTATACATACTTTTAAGTATTTATTAAGGTGCATATGTTTTCATGTGTGTTTTAATATGTATATGTTTAATGTTGTGTATGTTTTAAGGTATATAGGTTTTAATGTGTATATGTGTGATAAAGTGTATATGTTTTAATGCATGTACCTTTTTAATGCTTTGTGTGTTTAAAGGTATACATATTTTTAAGTATTTATTAAGGTGCATATGTTTTCATGTATGTTTTAATCTGTATGTTTTAAGGTATATAGGTTTTAATGTGTATATGTGTGATAAGGTGTATGTGTTTAATGCATGTACCTGTTTAAATGCTTTGTGTGTTTAAAGGTATACATGTTTTAAGTATGTGTTCAGGTGTATATCTTTTCATGTGTGTTTGAACATGTATATGGTTTATAAGGTATATAGGTGTTAACATGTATGTGTGATAAGGTGTACATGTTTTAATGCATGTACCTGTTTAGTGCTTTGTGTGTTTAAAGGTGTACATATTTTTAAGTATTTATTAAGGTGCATATGTTTTCATGTGTGTTTTAACATGTATATGTTTTAATGTTGTATATGTTTTAAGGTACATAGGTTTTAATGTATGTGCGTTTTAAGATGTTTCTGCTTTAATGTATGCGTGTTATAACGTATGTGTGTTTTAAGGTGTGTGCAGACAGAGGCCCCTTAACTCCTCCCCTCCTTACCTTCAAGGACCCAGTGCGAGCAGCTGGCTGGGGTTTGGGAACTACACCTCCCAGCAGGCGCCGCGCCGCCCCACCCCCGCTGCGGCTGCGCACCGGCGGCCGATGAGATCATCCGAGTGCAGTGACGCAGGAGCCGGATATAGCGGGCCAATGGGAGGGCGGGGAGGCGTGTCACGTGGTGTGGGCGGGGGGGAGAGGTTACATTGTGTCAGCGCGCGGCTGCAGTGCTACATTGTATCGAGGAGGGAAAGAGTGAGGGGGACAGGGCAGGGGCCTGGAGAGGTTCCCCCATCCCTGTACTGGGGCAATAGATACAGTGAGGGTGCACTGTGTTACATTGTATCTCGCAGGGGCCTGGAGAGATCCCCCCCATCCCTGTCACCGTCAACAGATAGGTATACCGAGGACTCACTGGGCTGCATTGTATTGAGGAGACACCAGAGGAAGATAGGGGCCTGGAGACATCATCACCCCCTCCCCTCCACACACACACACCCATCTTCCCTGGCCCTGGAATACAGGCACCAAACTGGGAATGTGGCCTGCAACCTGGCAGCACTGAGACCCAGGAACACCCAACCTGCGCCGGAGCAGGAGTGCTGGGAATACTGAGACCTGTGCCCCAGGAGGTCAGGGAATACTGAGGCCCGGCTGCTGCTGCTGGAGGACCAGGAATACCGAGCCCTACCGGAGAACCAGGAATACCGAGCCCGGCTGCTGGACCAGGAATACCAAGCCCGGCTGCTGGAGGAGCTCTGGGACTACTGATGCCCCCCACCCCCACACCAGGACGACTGGGAATACTGAGCCCCACATCCCAGAACTGGAAGTACTGAACCCAGCTGCTGGAGGAGGGCTGGGATATCTGGTTGCTGGAAAACTGGGAATACTGAACCTGACTGCTGTACGAAGATTGGGAATACTCAACTCCACCACCCTCCCCCCAAAGAGGACAAGAAATACTAAGACTGGCTGGAGGACTTGGAATACCGAGTCCTGTTTTCCCCATTGATCCAGGACTGGGAATATTGTGCCCATTTCCCGCAACTGCAGGATTGGGATACCAAGCCCCATTCCTACCATTGGCTACCGACAGTTGAAGATTGGGAGTATTGAACTAAGAGAGGGAAGATTTAGTTAATCCCAGACTAAAGGGCTGAGACAATTGTGTTAACGTCAACAACAGGTCTGGGAATACCAAGCTAATTCTAACTGCCAGACTGGAAATGCCAAGTTAGGACGGGGAATACTGAGCTAATTGCTAGAGTGGAACTTGAATGCTAATCTTGACTATGGGTCTGAGGATATTGAGCTAGTCCCCACTGTAAGGACTGAGAATACTGAGCCAGTATACTGTCAAGATCTGTGGAAGGACTGACACCAGGCGAATTATCCCAGCTCTCCGTGCTGGTGATCCCAGGGACAGCATCCGGGAATCGTGAAGATCTGGAATCCTCCTGGTTGCCAGACAGTGAGAATTGCAGGAGGGCACACTGTCTGTAGTGTGGAACAGGCCAGAAGTGAGGAACTAGGGCGAGGGAATTCTCTTGGAATAGGTGACTAAGTAAATGTACAACCAGGAAGAGCCTCTGGTTGCAGCTGGGCCATCTTTTCTGGAATCATTCCTAAACTGGCTGTAAATCCCAGTGTGGAAAGAGGAAAAGCAGGTGAGGGAGATTGCAGGATGAGGACTGAACTGTAAAAACCTTTGCGGAATTTCGAACCGCCAAGAAATTGGGAGCGCCAAAATCTTCTGGAATTTCGAGTCGCCCAGAAGTTGGGAACCTCCAGTTTGGAATTCTGAAATCGCCCGGAAGTCGGGAACGCTGAAACCCCTATTTGGAAATCTCGAACCGCCAGGGAATTGGGAGCACTGGAATCTTTTTTTTTCCCCCTCTGGAATTTCAAATTGGCAAGGGAGTTGGGAACGCCGGAGAGCATAGGAGGTCGCCGCCGATTTACCGTGGGAGATAGCAGCTGAGAGGCCGGCTTTGTGGAATTTCCTGCCTTGCCCTCCCAGTTTGGGATACTTCCCTGCGTCTCCGCGCACCCCCCCCCCCACCCCAGAAGCTGGGAATGGGATCGGTCGGGGAGTGAGCAGTGGGCCCCCAAAGACCGTCTCTTCCCGGTGGGGAGGGAGGGGAGGGAAGCTGTTGTCGATCCTCCTCCGTGCGACTCCCCTCAATTTTCGGGATTTTTTTTTTTGGGACGTTTCCGATGGAGCCAAAAGTGACCTCGCCGGTGACTGCGGCGGAGAAGGTGGATGGTTTCAGCCGGAAATCCGTGCGCCGGGCCCGGCAGCGCCGGTCACATGGTTCGTCCCAGTTCCGGTACCAGAGCAGCCAAGTGGAGCTGACCCCACTGCCGCTCCTGAAAGGTGAGTGTCTTGTCGAGTCATAGAGATGTACAGCACGGAAACAGACCCTTCGGTCCAACCCGTCCATGCCGACCAGATAGCCCAACCCAATCTAGTCCCACCTGCCAGCACCCGGCCCATATCCCTCCAAACCCTTCCTATTCATATACCCATCCAGATGCCTTTTGTACCATCCTCCACCACTTCCTCTGGCAGCTCATTCCACACACGTACCACCCTCTGTGTGAAAAGTTTACCCCTTTTGCCTTAACCCACTGCCCTGGATTCCCCCCTCAACCCCAGGGAAAAGACCTTGCCTATCTATCCCTATCCACGCCCCTCATGATTTTATAAACCTCTGTAGGGTCACCCGATGCCAGCGTTTCTGTCCCCACCCCCCTTCCCTCCACTCCCCATTCCTGGGGAAGGGGTCCCCGAGCTCTGGGATAATTTGGAGCATCTTGAAAAGGAGGGTTTGGGGGAGGGGAGGTGAGGCAGGAACGGTGTTGGAGGGAGAAGTCGGGAAGCAGGGTGGTGAGGATCGGGCACGAATGGCGAGCAGACCCGATGGGCTGAACGGCCTCTTTTCTGCTCCTGGGTCATCTATGTTTCCTGTGGCACCCCTATCAGGTTGGCATAACAGGGGTGAGGGGGTGGTGTTTGGGCTGGGGATGTGGGCAGAGCATTAAGCGTCACACCAGCTCCTTGGCATTCACGCCACGTCAAGGGTCAAGCATCGGATTGGTCTCTCGGGGGGGGGGGGGGGGGTGAGGGGAGGTGCAGGCGATTGGTCAGTCTTGCTTGTCACTCACTGCCATCCCCAATCCTTTGGGAAGGCTAGGAATTCGTGACAGTCTCCAGGCCCCCCAGCTACACGGCCTATGGTCCGGATGGGTCAAGATGCGCCATCATCCCCCAACCCCCCCATGAGGAGATCTTGAAGGGGAGGGGTCCCAATCTGGTGGAGGTGTCAGTTCAACTCCAAATGCTCCTGTTTCTACCCAAGAGTGGTCGGGAATCACTCCCACGCTTCGGGAATAGCAGGGAATGTTATGTGTCTGGTACTGGCTATTCAACCTGTCGGGCAGCACCGTGAGGAGGGTAAGGTGGGTGAGAAGTGAGGTTAAGTGCTGGAGGGGGGGGCTTGAACCTGGTGCCCCTAGGCCAGAGGCTGTCTGTGCCTCAGGAGCTGCTCAGGGTTGGATGGATTGCCCTGCCCAGGGTTAGGGGGTGAAGCGGGGTGGGGGTGAGGGCAACAGCCCTGTTTCCTGCTGGGTTGTATGGATGGGATTCCCAGAGTGGAGCTCTGGGCCCTGGATGTGTCTGTACCTGTGAGGAGCTGCCTGATACGGGAAGTCAGCCTTGTTCTCATTAACCAAGTCCGTCGCTCTGCAACTGCGTGGGAAGGATTCCGATTTCTTAAAAACACGCCCAGCTTTTCCTTCAGTTGAAACTCCTCGCACCACCCTCCCTCCTGTTCTCTTCCAGTCCTTTCCCCCTACTCCCCTCCTCTCTCTCCTTCCCCTCTGTCTCTTTCTCTCTCCCCCCCCCCCCGTCTGTCTCGCTCTCCCCCCCCCCCCCCCCGTCTGTCTCGCTCTCCCCCCCCCGCCCCCCCCGTCTGTCTCGCTCTCCCCCCCCCCCCCCCCGTCTGTCTCGCTCTCCCCCCCCCCGTCTGTCTCGCTCTCCCCCCCCCCCCGTCTGTCTCGCTCTCTCCCCCCCCCCCCCCGCCTGTCTCGCTCTCCCCCCCCCCCCCCCCCCCCCCCCGCCTGTCTCGCTCTCCCCCCCCCCCCCCCCCCCCCCCCGCCTGTCTCGCTCTCCCCCCCCACCTGTCTCGCTCCCCCCCCTCACACCCCGGTCTGTCTCTTCCTCTCCCACTGTCTGTCTCTCTCTCTTCTCCCCCCCACCCCACCATCTGTCTCTCTCTCCGTGTCTATCTGTCTCTCCCTCCCCCCAGTCTGTTTCTCTCTCTCTTCTCCCCCCTCTATCTCCCACTTCCTCCCGTCCCCCTTGCCTCTTCTCTCTCCCTCCCTCCTTTAAGGTATTGCTTCATACTGACCTCCATGCACTCAGCCCGGGAGTATCCTTTCCTAAGATTGCCGGGGGCCTCCTTTAACCCCCTGAGTATAGAATCTGGGTTACAATGAACCGGCCCTTTGCACTGACTCGCACAAAGGTAGGGGCTGGACGGTTGGCGCTTGGCCGTCTTGCTCTGTGTGCGCGCTCATGCATCGGCAGGTAACTTCTCCACCCCCAAAATCCTGTAACCTAAATTTCCCATGGCAATCCACCCTAACCTGCATATCCCTGGGCACTATGGACAATTTAGCACGGCCAATCCACCCTAACCTGCACATCCTGGGCACTATGGGACATTTAGCACGGCCAATCCACCCTAACCTGCACATCCCTGGGCACTATGGGACAGTTTAGCGTGGCCAATCCACCCTAACCTGCACATCCCTGGGCACTATGGGGCAATTTAGCGTGGCCAATCCACCCTAACCTGCACATCCCTGGGCACTATGGGACAATTTAGCACGGCCAATCCACCCTAACCTGCACATCCCTGGACACTATGGGATAATTTAGCATGGCCAATCCACCCTAACCTGCACACCTTTGGACTGTGGGAGGAAACCCACGCAGACACGGGGAGAATGTGCTAACTCCACACAGGCAGTCGCCCGAGGGTAGAATCGAACTTGGATCCCTAGTGCTGTGAGGTAGCAGTGCTAACCACTGAGGCACCATGCCGCCCAGTTCAGGCCACTGTTCCAGAACCAATCCCCATCCCTACCTCAAAAACAACTGCCCCTGTACCTCTGTGTCGCGTCTGTAGACGGTGCTATTCTGACCAAAGTCCTCCACTGAATAGCACAACCCATCCTCCCATCGATTGGGAGGTTTCTTTTCCAAAATCGACTCGGCCCTCCCAGAAACCTGCATCATGTTGAAGAAGGATTGAGATGTGCACTTGCAATGCCAAAGCTACAGGCCAGGTGCTGCGAAATGGGGTTAGAACAGTTAGGAACATTTGAAATGCTACAGATTTAGTGGGCTGAAGGTCCTTGTCTCCGTGCTGTAGACTTCTCTCTGTGTTACATCGCCCATCAATAATCCCACTGAAGCCTTCATCCGTAACTTGGGTCTTCAGCCCAACCTCCCACGTTCTCCCTTCTGGAGGCGTTCAGAGGTTTACTGCCCCACGGCCTACTCCTGCCACATCGCGATCGTCCAAGCCGTTGTGTTCACTGTCCTGTGAAGCAAGTCCTGTTCTCAAAGTGCTCAACCTCGTTTTCCAATTACTCCGTGGCACCACAGCCCCATCCGCAACCCCCCCCGTACTTCTGTTCTTCGGATTGGGAACCAAAGCTCTGGAGTCCCCTTCCCAACTCACTTCTCTGAGCTTTTGAGGTGCTCCCTTGAGCCAAGCTCTCGGAGCACGCACTCTCTGCTTTTGAGTAAAGTCAACAAGTGACACACAGACACTGCGTTAAAGGTGCGATTAAAGGTCATGCTATTACGTGCGACCTGGCTTGGATAGTTCGCACAGTGGGAACAGTATACACTCCCGACAGTAGGGAAGAGCGTTAAAGGTATATAAAGTGAGGGTTCAGCGGAACAGTCTGAGCATTAATAGTTTGAGGATAGATAGGGACTGTGTGGGGAGCGAGAGGGCCAGTGGGATTAGGTTGGGGTTATTTTGGGCTATGGGGAGAGAGTGGGATTAGTTTGGGGATTGATACATGGCTATGGGGAGAGAGTGGGATTAGTTTGGGGATTGATGCAGGGCTATGGGGAGAGTGGGGCAGTGGGATTAGGTTGGGATTGCTACAGGGCTATGGGGAGAGACTGGGGCAGTGGGATTAGGTTGGGATTGCTACAGGGCTATGGGGAGAGACTGGGGCAGTGGGATTAGTTTGAGGATTGACACAGGGCTATGGGGAGAGAGTGGGGCAGTGGGATTAGTTTGGGATTGATGCAGGGCTATGGGGAGAGAGTGGGGCAGTGGGATTAGTTTGGGGATTGATGCAGGGCTATGGGGAGAGAGTGGGGCAGTGGGATTAGTTTGGGGATTGATGCAGGGCTATGGGGAGAGAGTGGGGCAGTGGGATTAGTTTGGGGGTTGACACAGGGCTATGGGGAGAGAGCGGGGCAGTGGGATTAGTTTGTGGATTGATACAGGGCTATGGGGAGAGAGTGGGGCAGTGGGATTAGTTTGGGGATTGATGCAGGGCTATGGGGAGAGAGTGGGGCAGTGGGATTAGTTTGGGGATTGATGCAGGGCTATGGGGAGAGAGTGGGGCAGTGGGATTAGTTTGGGGGTTGACAGGGCTATGGGGAGAGAGCGGGGCAGTGGGATTAGTTTGTGGATTGATACAGGGCTATGGGGAGAGAGTGGGGCAGTGGGATTAGTTTGGGGATTGATACAGGGCTATGGGGAGAGAGCGGGGCAGTGGGATGAGTTTGGGGATTGACACAGGGCTATGGGGAGAGAGCGGGGCAGTGGGATTAGTTTGGGGATTGATACAGGGCTATGGGGAGAGAGTGGGGCAGTGGGATTAGTTTGGGGATTGATACAGGGCTATGGGGAGAGAGTGGGACAGTGGGATTAGTTTGGGGATTGATACAGGGCTATGGGGAGAGAGTGGGACAGTGGGATTAGTTTGGGGATTGCTGCCGGGCTTTGAGAAGGAATTAGGACTAGTTTGGGGACCCTTTGGCAGTCAGACTGGTTGCTGTGTGAAATGTTGTCCTTCCTGTCACAGTGCAGTCAGCTGCCATTGAGGGGCCGGTGACTGAATCGAGCTGACCCACATTTTGCCGATAGTTTACAGAGTACTGTCTTAGATGTTTTTCAGTGATCTGTTCAGAGATGTTACTGCACACCTGTGGAGCAGGTGGGTCTGGAATCCAGGCTCAGAGGTTTAGACACTACCATTCCAGTATGAATCATTGATTCCAGTGCAGCTGATGGTCACTTGCAAATGTTAAGCTCTAAATCTTTCTGGGGGTGGTCACAGAGAGTGAAGGAAGCAATGAGACCTGACTGCAGGACACCAATCTGTTTTATGTCTCAAGTACATTC